>NW_009235082.1:0-4453 GCF_000690835.1 Fulmarus glacialis
GGGGGCTGCGGGGCCGGACTGGGTGCCAGGGAGCAGCGGGCTGGCCGAGGAGAAGTGCCTGGGCCGCGCTCGCTGTTCACGGGGCAGAGCGCAGAACGCTCGGGTGCACCTGGCAACCGGAGGGGGGCTTGTTCCGATATGAAAATAATTGTTTTTCTTTTAAACCTTAAATAACAAGCTTAAATTAAGCTTCTGAAATTACATTTTTTACCCCTGACACCTAATTAAATGCTTGCACGCTGTAAGCGGAGGCCTGGTGGGGCAGCCGTGTTTGTAGAGAAAGGCTTCAGTACGCTGTCCCATTAATTGCAGTCTGGTTGTGACTGATACCCTCCAGGAAAGTTAAACCGTGGTGTCTGTGCTGTGAACCCCTTAAATCAGGTTTTTAGAAGCAACGTAGTCCTTCTTGCAGCTGCCCAGGTTTCCTTTAATTACTTTAATAGTGTGAATTTAAACAGACATTTTAGGTTTGGGCTGCTGTTCCTGTAGTGTTTTCAGAGAGAGTAGCTCCCTCCTAAAGGTACCCCATTATAAACCACAGAAATGAATTTCAGTCTTTAGCCTGGTACAAAGTGTTATGTCATAAGCCCTCTCCCCATTTTTTCATTTGTTTGTTTGTTTGGGTTGGGATTATTTTTTTGTTTTTTAAACATGAAGCATGAAGAGATTTTAATTAATTCCGTTTATTTCTAGAATTGCAGGACGCTTAAATGCTGAAGACAAATGCCAGTAGAAGCTTTTAGCTATGAATGTGGTTTTAAATCACAGGGCATTAACCGATACTAATTTGTATTATTTCTCTAGTGGCCTGATTGGGTTGTAGTTGGTTAATGTAAGGGAAGAGGGAGGAAGAGTTTGCCCTCTTCAATCATGTTGTTCTCCTGTTACTAAGTCAATCCTGTTCTTTTAGTCTCTTTTGGTTTTGATGTCCTCATTCAGATTTGTTTTCCTCTAATGAAATGTGTGAGATATTTTAAGTGAAATCATTCAGGAACTTCCTTCAGTGAATTAAAAGTTCACCAGTTTTTCTTTGGGTGTGTTTCTTCTTGAGGTGCATATTAGAGGGTGTGAGTTGGCTGCTCATAACTATCTGAGATAGTCCTCATTGTCCAGGACTCTCCTTTTAGTACATCTTATTGCCAGTAGTAAGTTTGCAGTATAGTATTTTAAAATATTGCTACTGTATTCAGTGCAACCAATTTCAACACTGAGTTTATCAGTACCAGCAGCTCAGAGGTGTAAGTTGTGGTGCTGAATTCTGTGTTTTTCAACAAAAGGAAATCTAAACAAAACTGTGTAATGTTGTATATGAAGACAAGGTATAGTCTTAGTCGTTTTTGTAGCCCTATTATTTGTAAAAATACCCAGGTTTCTGTTATTTGTTCCTAACCAGGAATCTAAGATTTAAGACTGTGGACCTTGTCACTAAGAGAAATAGATAATACTCTTCCAGGAATTCAAAATCATTTTCTCCTATACAAAAGATTTTTTTCCCATCCATTCCCTTCAGAGGGTAGTAGATAGCATTCACCATCTGCTTTAGAATCTGGGCTAGGGAAACAATGAGCTTTATATTTCAGTCTCATTACGCAAGACACGGAGAACAAGGAGTGTGTCTATACTCAAAAGTTCAGAGCCACCTAAGGTGACTGCCTGAGCCAGCTCTGGTCCAGCAGCGGTAAAACTATTGACAAACTGGAGTCCATCAGATCACCACTGAGATCGTTAGGGGGCTGGAGCACTTGGTGTATGAGGAGAGTCTGAGGGAACTGTGTGTGTTCAGCTTGGAGAAGAGAAAGTGGTAGACGAATGTAGTTACTATCTTCCAGTCCCTGAACTAGAGAGAAAACGGTGCCAGATTCCTCTTGGTGCTGTGCAGCAGCAGGAGGAGAGGCAATGCTCTCAAGTTGCAGGGAGGGAAACTCTGGGCATAAGGATGACATTTTTCACAGTGAGGTGATTAAGCAGGGGAGAAGGTTGCCCAGAGAGGCAGTGGCTTTAGAGAACTTCAAATCTCAACTGGACAAGGCCCTGTGCAATCTGACCTAACTTTTTGTAGTTAGTATTGCTTTGAGAAGGGGAGCGGATAATCAGAGGCCCTTTCCAGCCTGATTTTTTCTATGATTCTATCATAGCGTGTTCATATAGAGCTGTGTCCAAACCAGTCCAAACTCTGTCCATAGGCTACACTGCATCCTATAGGCTTATTGGCTTGGTAAGCAGTAGTTTTGTGATGCAATGCGGATACGGTATTAGGAGGTGTATTCATGCTAGTATTAGAAAAGACTGGTAAGAATCTTTTGCAGTTGAATACGTTACACTACAGAGAAATAAATGGCTTTATATTTTCCCAGTAGAGTTAAAACTGCTTCAATTACCAGACAAAAAGCAGGCTTGTCATGTAAATCTTTCTGCATTGGTTATAATACTGCTTTTCCCTCATTTATGCTGAAATAAGTTCATCATCTGTGTTACTGCAGACTATGAGACTGGTATGGGCGTTAGAATTTCGAGGTGTGAAAAATCTTGCATGTGGACCATGCCTAACTGGAAGATAGACTGGCAAGAGCATTAAATGAGGGACTGAAAGAGTTATGTGGTTATTGTGGCAAAGTCTTCAGTCACCTTTTCTGTGATTGCCAAAAAAATAGATTAAAAATATCAAAATTAGCCTGCTTGGTGTTTAGAGTACTTTAATTCACCAGGCATTTTGATCTCTTTTCAAGGGGAAGCCAAATGTGTTTAATCTCATTTGGGGAGAGAAAGGGGGAGGATGGATCTTTTGTTCATTAAAAGAGTAGTGCTGTTGATTTTGAAACAAGATACTTAAAACGTTTTGTTGTATGACTCCCTCTTGCAGCTAGTGGTAGTCAAGGAGTTTCTCCCCATCACATTCAGGGGAAGAACTTCCTAGAGCTGGAATGAGTTTGCTCCCCTTTCACAAGCTGGACCACAGATTAGTTTGTGAAGAGGTTGCTAACAACTGATAATGTATGTCTACACATATTTTATCACTATCAAATTCTTGTATTTTGAGGGAGGTTTTCTTTGGAGCCTGATTTGATTTTTGGCTCACTTGGGAATTGCCAGAGTTTATCCCTGACTACAAAAATCATGTAAATAGTTAAGTGCCTAAAACTTGGGTGAGTTCTACACCACAGCAACTGTATTGCAAATGATAGCCAACCTGACTTGTTTAAGGGTAGCTTGGGTACGTCTACACAAACTTTATGTCCACACAAACTTTCTGTGCGTTGTGTCTTTCCTCCGTTACAGCCTTTGCGTAAGACACAAAGCAGAAAGAGGACGGCTGTAGCATACACATGCTGTATTACTGCAAGTGCAGCTGCATGGAAAGAGGTGGTGTGGGCAGTGCCAGCGGTATTGGTGGTGGTGTGAAACAGAGGAGAACTAGAAGAATAGCCGAAGGCAGTTGTGTTAGAGCCAATTTTAAATAATTTTACAACTAGATTGTCTTGTTTGTTTCTAGGAAGGTGCTGTACCTTGCTAAAATGTGCTAGGGAGAGTCCTGGGCATAGTCAGAGGGTGCTTTTGGACAGACAGCTTTGATGTCTGATGCTGAGGGATCAGTGTTGTGGAAAAGCAGAAAATACTGGGCAGTCTTAAATGAAAGTTTATGGATTAGAAAAAAAGGACCATTTTGTGTTTTAAGAAATGTTGACTGAAGAATGGGAATTAAAAAATTGTTTATTTTTATTATTTCGTGGTATCTTTTAGTGCTTTAATGTTTATCTTGGCAAAAAGCTAGCATAAATGCTTCCCAGCCTAAAATTTATTTTTCAGAGCTGTGATTTTTCAAAGGCTTTTGAGAAAGTTGAATTCTACATGGAAACACTCTAGGAAGAATAGGGGAAGTGATATGAAATTGTATGTGTAAAAATTATTATATAAGAGTTAAAAACGGAATTATAGCTCGATTACAAGTTTAAGTATTCCCAGAAGTCTAATATTAGTAGTAATTTAAATGTCTAGTTGTGATTTTCCTTTTTTTTTTTTCAAGCCCAGTCCAAGTAGCAAAGGGAAGTTGGCAAAGAGAACAGTGAACTTACTACCACAGTTGTCTCAGGTAGTTTTGTTGGCTTTTTTTGTAAGCTTTCGTTTTCAAATATGTGTCGCAGCATGGCTATGTAAAGACCGTGGTTCTCATTCAGATATATGCTGAGGTGTATTTTCTCTCTCTTTGCATTATGTATGTATATTAGATATGTGTATTATAGCTGTATGTGGAGCATTGTTTATATTGCAATATTTGGAAAACATTGAAAGTGGAGTATTTGAACAAGTTTGAAAATGTTTAAGTAAGGTATAAAACTAGAGAGTTTACAAATATTACATATATGTTTAACATGCTTATCTCTAATGGTCTGGATATTTAGAATTTGAGGGCAACATATAAATAGTAGTTTATTGTATGATTTTTATGCTGCCTTAT
>NW_009235082.1:4476-20631 GCF_000690835.1 Fulmarus glacialis
ACAGTTTCTTTACTATATTTAAGAAGTCTTGAAGTGTGTGTTAGTAGCACCTACAACAAGTGTAGAACTAAAATATAAAATATTTATTCCAGGCAAGGTCTAAACCACTGTGGCAGCAGACTTGTCCTTCATTCCATCTGAGCAAAGAACAAAAAGATGACGAGTCAGATGAGTTTACTGTAAAAAATGAGTATTCACCTGGTAAAGTTAACATTTTTAGTACTACTAAAGAAAACCTCTCAGAAACACAAACATATATGTGGTACATTTGAGCTTTTTTTTTTTTAAACTTAATTTCAAAATTTATTTTCTGCAAGGAGAATATTTGAAGGCGAGATACAAGAGACACAAGACACAGGATTCTAGAGATAATGAAGTAGGTGCTGGACCATCAACTTCTACATCGCAGAGCAGCAGTCATCTGAAGAAAAAAAGTTTCAGAAGTGCTCTGGTTAACATTATATTGTGAGTTTCCTTATCTTTGAATAATGTGTTTTTCCTTTTTGATAGATGAACCAAATTTTAAAATTAAATTATTTTAAAATTGTGACGATTGAAAATTGAAAGTATATATATGAGCATGAACTATATCACCAGTTTTAAAAGCTGAACCTTAGCAGATAAAATAGAAACTTGGTCACATGCTTCAGTGTTCTTTTTGAATCAGAATGTCTTGTGCTTATTGTAAAGTTTTGGCAGTTACCTTTTTTTGTTTTGTTTGTTCACAACTGACATGTAGGATGGCTATACGTCACTTACGTCAGTAAAATGTATCTGAAAAATGTGATGCATACTTTTTTTTTTTTTTTTTGTCTCAGACAGCAAGACCTTACTGAAGAACAGCTTCCATCCCTTGATGGAACCCAGCCTTCAAGAGCAGATTCTTCCACACCAATAGAGAAAGATATTTTGGTAGCTAAAGACTGTTTCCTAGAGTATTAAGTGAAATACAGTGCCAGTCATTTATTGTAAATGTTAGCAAGATGATTGACACAATGAGAGATGACTGACAGTGACATATTCTTCCACTATTAGTTTCACACACTATATAATTTATAGTGTTACTGTTGAAAATGGAGTGTTAGGAATGTATTGGTGATTCAAAGAATTGCAGAATGGAATAGTAACTGGAGGATAACCTTTGTCAGGAAGTAATAAATTAATCTTTTCTACACTTGCTGAAGGTGAGAATAACTTGCAAGGGAGGGTGCACTGCTTTGTATGAGCAGATAGAATCCATAAGACAATTCTCTTTGGGTTACCCTCATCTGAGGGCTAGGATGTTCTTTGTTCTCATTCTGGTTTAAGATACCTTGTATAACACAACTATATACACAACTTTGTGATTTATTTATATTTAAAATAGATTAAGTTCATTCTAGGATAAATTGATTGAAATAGATCCATGTGTTACTTCCTGACATTGGTAATTTTCCAGTTGATACTCCATTCTGCATTTCTTTGAATTTGGGCTGATATATTTCTTCATCTATGTTTCCTTTAATGCTCTGAGGTTTTGTTAATCAGATTTCACATGCCTGTTTAAATGCTGGCATACAAGCAGGTGTACTTATTTGTGGTTATAGATTCATATTCTGAGCAATGCATTAGCTGTACATTGCATATCCACACAAAACTCTGCAGAATGCATGGCTTTCTTTTTGAATATATGGTCTAGCCCCAGAGCTAATGGATAATAATGGCAGCACTGGAATGATCAGATAGATGAATATATATCAAAAAAAAAAAAAAAAAAAAAAAAAAAAAAGTTGCGCCAAGGGAGGTTTAGACTGGACATTAGGAAAAACTTCTTTACTGAAAGAGTGGTCAGGCCTTGGAACAGGCTGCCCAGGGAGGTGGTTGAGTCACCAACCCTGGAGGTATTTAAAAGACGTGTAGATGAGGCGCTTAGGGACATGGTTTAGTGGGCATGGTAGTGTTGGGTTGACGGTTGGACTCGATGATCTTAGAGATCTTTTCCAACCTTAAAGATTCTATGACTCTATGATATATTGAAAATTTATTTAAGGAAAAGATTGGTACTGGGACAGTGCAAAGGAGAGGCATCTCTCCAGAATTGTAGAATTATAACAGCAAAACCAAAACAAAAGCCAGATTTCTATGAGTTATGTCCATTCTTCAATGAAATTTTTGTTATTTAGCTCTTATCAGAGAAATGGAATGAGGCTTATGCCATTATACCCTGTTTTTCTATCTCGACAGCTTTTTATCGTTGTTCTTCCGACTGGTGTTTGGCAGGCTGATGAAGATATTTACGTCAAATTTAGTGATGTATATGTAATTTACAACATAAATCAGTACTTAGTACTAACTACATTTATTTTTACTAAAGATGACCATATCTCTAGCTAAACCTGTAGTAGCAATGACTTTCTAGTATTGGACTTAACTGATGCATCTTATTCTTTTATCCTGCAGAAATACTACTATTACATTCGCCATGGAATTGATACAGCAAATGTGGCCCCAATGGATGAATCATGGCTAGACCACATCTTAGCTTTAATTCCACAACATCTGAAAGTATTTGATGAAAGTATACATTCACTGACTGATGAAATGAAAGAAGACTATCTTCTGAGTGTAAAAAAGGCTATAGGTAGATTCCTAGGAGCTTGCATTTTCTCCTAAGTTGCTAATATTCAGAAGCATTGTTGAGTGCTGTTCACTGCTGAGAGCTACCATTGTGGAAGAGTTATATAAAAGTGCTGTCCTGGATGTTAGAGGCACATTTTAATAAAAAGAATACTCAGGTTTTCTTATCCTTGTAATGATCAAAGCTAATATTATTCAGTATTTTTGATCTCTCAACACTTTTAAAAACCATTATTTTATTTTATAAATCCATATTTAATAGTATAGCTTTCTCCTAAATCCCTTTTAATGTATAGCTAGATAAAACTGTTCATTTCAATAGGTTGTGCATTTGGACATCTTGGTTGAGACATTGAGGTGCTGGACCATGTCCAAAGAGCAACGAAGCTGGTGAAGGGTGTAGAGCACCTATGAGTCCTATGAGGAACGACTGAGGGAACTGGGGTTGTTTAGCCTGGAGAACAGGAAGCTGAGGGGAGACCTTATCACTCTCTACAACTACCTGAAGGGAGGTTGTAGTGAGGTGGGGGTTGGTCTCTTCTCCCAAGTAGCAAGCAATAGGATGAGAGGAAATGGCCTCAAGTTGCGCCAAGGGAGGTTTAGATTGGACATTAGGAAAAATTTCTTCACCGAAGGAGTTGTCAAGCACTGGAACAGGCTGCCTGGGGAACTGGTTGAGTCACCATCCCTGGAGGTATTTAAAAGACGTGTAGATGAGGTGCTTAGGGACATGGTTTAGTGGTGGGCTTGGCAGTGTTAGATTTATGGTTGGACTCAATGATCTTAAGGGTCTTTTCCAATCTAAATGATTCTATGATTCTGTTCCTTCACTAAGCTTGTTTTGGCTTTTCTTTTCTTTATTTATTTTTTTATACTTTTTTTCAGTTGACTTTGTTTTAAGAGACACCAGGGAAAAAGATGAAGACAAGAAGAAGGATTTTCTTCTACCGCATCGTGCAGAGTAAGAAAATATATTTATTCAAAAAACACTGTCTAGAGAACAGTGGGATAGAATAGCATGTATAAGGAACAGTCTTAATAGTGGTAGTCCGTGTCAGCTGTAAATAAGACTTGGTTATTAGTTATGTAAATTCAAATAATGATTATACAGCAGCTTTGGAAAAACTCTGGAAAATATTTGAATACTTTGAAAGGTTGTTTGGAATTAGTTTTGTTTAGCAGTCCTTATCTGGTGAGAAGTCTCACAATTAATCCTACAGCATTTGAAAACGGGATATAGCAGGCCAAATGCTTATGTATAAACTGCATTGTAATCAACAGAACAGTGTCATGTTCTGCACAGGTTTCACTGAAGCTCTGTCTTATTTACAGATTGTGACAGTTTAGCTCAATACATACAGGTTTAAGAATGTAATAAATACAGACTGTTTTCTTCCTCATAACAATTCAGCAATATGTAGTATAAACAGTGATAGATGGCTAGCTTTTCTGGCTGTGTTTTTCAGTATGTAGCAGCCTCCATACTGGAGTGGATAGATGTGGCCTTTAGAGTAGTGGACTATCTCCGTTCCATTCACACTTGCCTTAAAAAGTCTGCAGTCTACCAAAAGCAAGTATAGTGCTACTCCCAGGATCACACATCTGTCCAGTGTGGATCAGCCTACCTGGTATCAACTTTCCTAGAACATACTTTAATTCTTCCCGAGATGTGAAAGTGAAGAGGTACCTCTTTCATAGTTATAGCTAAAAACTGGTAAAATAAATTTGCCTTGTAGA
Source organism: Fulmarus glacialis (assembly GCF_000690835.1). NCBI lineage: Eukaryota > Metazoa > Chordata > Aves > Procellariiformes > Procellariidae > Fulmarus > Fulmarus glacialis. The sequence continues at coordinate 8,830 of NW_009235082.1, forward strand.
GGAATGAAATCTTACAAATGCTGCAGAAACAGAACATTTCCACTGATATCAGCCAGGCTCTGTATTGGGGGTAGCATTACTGAGTGATTTTAAAAACAGAAAAGGTTTTGTGAATAATTTCTGGCCTGTGGTTTGAGATAGATGCTTTTAAATATCAAATGGTAGGCATTAAAATATAATAGAAGGGGTGGCTGCGACAGATGTTACTTAAGCAATTTGCATCTTAAAAAGAGAAATAATATGTGATGAGTTTATTGTTGTTATTGTATCCCCTGGATAAGAGGCCATCCTACATCTGATTCTTTGTAGATCTTCCATATCTCCTAGGAACTGTGTAGGACATCACAGTAGTTTGTATATAAGCTTACGTCACACGCTTGCACGCAAATCCAAAAGTACAAAATTCTCCTAGAATAATCTTTGGTAAAACAGTTTTATTCCATTAACAGTTTTTGAAATATGGAACTTTCTTCTAAAGAAATGTGTAAGATAGATGTGGAAAAACTTGAAGTTTTTCAACTTAACTTCCTGTAGCTAGTTTTTCTGTCTCCTATAGAATACAGATTCACTGAGAAATGGATAAAAGTTTTATTTTCTAACAGAAATTATTTTTTTTTATAGGAGTTCATTATGAAAATGGGAACAGAAGTATTACAAATATGACAAATTTGTCAGGAGTGTTTTTGCTTTTCCCTTGCAACCTAAAAGTTGCAATGTATACTTCTGAAGTTGCAATGCTTAATATTTTAATAGTAAAATCAGACTGCCTGTAGAAAATGACAACAATTTTTAAAGCAAAAAAAGGCTATGAGTATATAAAAAACCCCACCAAAATAGCTTAATGCTTTTAAAAATTTGAAAGCAGACCAAATGAGTTTACAAAAAGGCTCTAAATCTATGAGTTTTTACAGATTTGATGTGATAAACATAAACATAGATACTACATGTTGTAGAAAATTGCATATTAATTGACTAAATACCTTATATATGTATAATGATTTTATTACATGCTAAATATAAGGGACCATGAATAGGTTACAGATCTCTTAGGATTTGGCCAATATTTCTCTCATTATTTCTTTTTTTTATACAGTGGTCAATATTTGAAGACTTTTTTTGATGTCTGAATAATGAGCAGAAAGCTAGATTTATCTCTTGAATTCTGTGCTTTCTGGGATGCAAACAATTATCTTAAAACAAACGTATAAATATTTCGGTTCTTAGCACAGCTACATTCATCCTACTGTTTCTTGTTGGTTTTGTGGTTTGTGGTGTTTGTTTGGTTTTTTTTTTTGTTTTTTTTTTTTAGAATAGAAGTAGTGCCAAAACCTTGGAACAAGTCTTTCTTGTCAGCATGCAGTTACGTGAAAGAAAATTTGCATGCAATAAATCCTTCAATGCTTGCTGTTCTGAACTTATGGGAGACCTCATTTAAGTAAGTGTTATCTATATCTCTTTAAGTTTCAACTGCTCAATGGTTTCAGAATCTATATAGGGAAATAATGGACGGTGACATCTTAGATTTCCAAATTGCCCTATTGAATTTGGGACTGCTACAATATATACATCTGAACACTGATCATGGATATGATGGCTTTGTTCAAAAACCATTATCTGAAATATATTTGTCTGTGTTCCCTCTAACTTTATGCTTTGAAGAGTTTCTGCCAACTTTTCCTCTATAGAGGTCAAACTTTCTTATGTCTGTTTAAATTTGACATGGTTTTTTTGGTCTTTCTCAGGTCAGGAATATTCAAAACAGTCTGTCTCCCATGAAGAGAAGGGTTGCTATCTTGCCTAGCAGGGCACTTACATTTTTTCCTCTTATCTGATTAACACAGGAAAAAGGCATTAGATAAGCTATTATTTTCTGCTTCTCAGAATAGACCAAACTGCTTGCTTATTTCTTGACTGGTGATACAAAAGAGAATGAACTGACCTGTCCGGGCCAGGTGCTGTAACAAGTTGCAAGGAGTGTTGTGGGTTTTTTTTGGTTTTTTTTGGTTTTTTTTGGGGGGTGGGGGGGGTGGTGTGTTTGTTTTTTTTTTTTTTTAATTTTTGTGGTATCTGCTAAGCAGGAGACAAAATTCAGACAATGTTTTTTAAAAATGTAAAAATGGAAAACGATCGTGAAGCTACGTTTAGGTCGTTATTTTTTTATTTTTACATTGTTTTATAATATTTGTAAAAATTCATCCTGTCCTAGAAAGGAATGCTATTTAACGCATTCAGAATTTTTAATGTTTGATCCTATATATAATGAGTAACATATACACAAACTGATTCTGAAAATGGTTATTAATATGCTCAAATGTAGTAATTACAACTTCAATTTAAGATCATGCATACAGACAGTACTGCCGTGCTTATATTTGGTTGTTCTGAAACAACAGAAGCTAATTTCTGAAAATAACACTATTTTGAAGTGTTTAAAATATGTTTAAAAACCCTTTATGTTTGAAATGTGAAATATGAAAGAGGTTTTATGGAAACAAAAGAATAAAAAACAAGATACAGTGAATATGCTCCTAAAATATTCATGTTATATTCTGTTTCAGAAATTTACGACTTCTTGATACAGAAATATTTCACGTTAAACACGAAGCTGAGGAACTCTCATTTTTCCAGAATGAAGTCATGAAGGAAATTGGAAAATCCAAAGTTATTCTATCTAAGAAGTATGATCCAGTGTATCCATATTTTTTAAGTTGCAGGGAAATCTTTAACCTTTTCTTCAGCTGTTTTTGAAACTCTGAACTTTCTAGAGAGAGAAGGAATGATCCATTTTAATAATACATATTAAAGAAAGAGATGCAGTGTTGTGAAATGCTTTGAGGCCTATGAATGAAAACTGCTGTGTAAATATTGAGTATGTCATGTGATTTGTGCAGTTTTCTTATTCTGCATTTTGGTGTGATGTATTTTGCTCGGTTCTTAGAGGGATATTAACAATATATATGTTTTTGTTGTGACAAAAGCTTTTATTTTGTGGACTCATTTGTGCTGGATAAATGAGAAAATACAGTGTTACTACTATCAATAATTTATGACAGTTTAGAATATAAACTGTGATATAACTTATATAATAAGACTTGCCCCATCCCTACTTCACACAAAAGAAGTGTCTCATTGATAGGAAGATTAACCTAGTATCACATCAGTAACAGTATCTCTGTAGAACATCTATTGATGATTTTGGAATTTCAATTTGTATATTCTCAGTTTTGTAGCTGTTTCTGAGAGCAGAGTCACCTGAAAAATGTTATACTAATGAGATCTGTTGACTTTAGAGATTATGACTAAAATTTTCAAAAGTAAAGTGTTTGGATATCATAATGTTTGTATATTCCATCTGAGATACTTTAAAAGAAGAAAGGCAGTTTTCTTGGTAGTGCACTCAGTATGCTGCAGTTAAGTTTTCAAGTAAAGCATCAAAATCGCTAGGTCTTTTTTAGGTATTTGTGGCCAAACTCTATTGTTTGTATGGATCTGATCTTTCTTTAACCAATAATGCGTGATTCCTGGCAGTTATGTATTACTGCATTTTTACTATTTCAGGTTTCAATTAAATGAAACAACTGTCGAGACTACTATAGTCTCAAATACTTGTTTTTACATGCTATTAACCTTGAAGATTTTTATTTCCATACTTGTCTATGATTCTGTTACGTATTGCCTTTACCATTTTCAGGTATATTTCTTCCTGACCCTGAAGATACCTTTCTGCTCTTAACTGAAGGCTGCACACTTCTGTACTTTCTTCCTTCCTATTTCCCAGCAGTGCCAGAGCCAATTTTGTTTTGGTTAAGAGCAACTGGGCAGAATTCCCTTTGGATTGTTTTCACATCTTAACATCTGCTGAGGTTACAAGGATGCATAATGAACTGTACAACTTCTGGGACTTAAGTGTGCTGCCTGTGAAGCCTTTCTGGTCTGAGAAATAGAAGACCAAAGCAAGATAGCAAATTTGTCTATAACAATATCTTATATTTTAAATATGGTTCCATAAGAATAGATAACATTTTCAGAGACATGATTCCTTAGAATTTAAAGATACTACCATATGACCTACTTAAGTTAAACTATAGTTTCCCAAGTATACTGCAGCATCTTTTGACTGCATGTAATATAAGCATTTATAGCAATTAACTTAAAACCACAGGTTTATTAATGCTAATCACTTGAAAAACTTAAAAATATTGTATTCTTTTAAGGTGGTTTCCAGAAGTGCAGAAAATCTTTTACCAAGGTAATAAACGAAAACAAGTACCCAGCAATTCCAGCATCACTAAATTAGAGTCTTTCTTCAGTTGTGCTGCCGCTTTAATGACTCTTCAACTGCAACATTTACTTTTACATTCAATTCAAGACTTTACAGATTTAATTGTTCAACCTGCTGTAAGTAGTCTTCCATATGCACACTAGCAGCATTGTTTATCCATACAATTGTTTCCTGTTTATTTTGCTTCTTTTGGAAAAAAAAAAAAAAAAGGAAAAAAAGTATGAACTCTAGTGGCAAGGTGCTTTCTGGAAAAAAAGGAATAGTATTTTAGGAATGCATTGTTTATTAAGTAGAGTTAAAATAACTTTTGTTTTTTGTTGTGTAAGAAGGGAAATATCAACATATTTTAAATCTGGTATCCTCAAGAACACACTGCAGTCAGACATACATACAGTAGAAATTTATTAATATAAAGGTCGTTTCCATCTTGCACTAGGGCTCTCTCTCCCTAATACCCATCAGTGAAGAAGTCTTATCTTCTCTCTGCTATTAGTAGGTGTCTACTATATGCTTTAGCAGAATAGTTCTTGGGGGAAAAAAAAGTGAGAAAGTTTTGCACTCACATAATGTCTATTGTAGAGGTAAATACTTCTCGTTGATATTTGATGTCTTGGAGTGCAACTGGATCTTTGTTCAGCTTTTTTGTTAATACAGCCTTGCCATCAAATATCCACAGAACTCTGGCTGCAAATAATATTGATGAAAAAACATGGGAGAGAATGTAAGGAAGTAAGGAATAATGTTGTGGAAGCAGAGTATATATTTTTCATTCCTACTCTCCTGTAATTGCTTTGTATACTTCTGAATTAAGTGAGCTTTGATGTCTACAGTACTATTTTCTGTTCTTATTAGTAATAGGCACGTATTTGCTAATCTTATCCTTCCTAATGGTGATCCTATGCTACCTAGTAGTGATAAAATGCTTCCTCATGTTTCCTCATTAAATTTTAGTGTAATTAGAATATGTTAGCAGATGTGGGAAAGTTAAGAGATGTCTGATCCAGATTAAAGGTATGATGAAAAATCAAATTATGCCACCAAGCATATACAAATTTTCATACTGGAATACATGGAAATCCATACTGCAAATATAACCCTCATAATACTCTGGTTAGTTTTTGTGGATCAGATTCTTATTTAGCAAATAAAATTGGATGTAACACCTTTTTATTTTCTTTTTTTCTTTTTTTTTTTTTTTTTTTTTTAAAGTTTAGTAGATTCATAGTGACTGCTCCAGATGATGGATACATGTGCTGCTGTACACATCATAATTAATATATTGCTACACTTGTGAGGGCTACTACTGTAAAGCTACTCTGCCTCAGTCTGTGCAAACAACTTTATGAAAGTTGTTTTGTGGTATATAGAGGATGCCTCTTGTGCCTACTAAAAATAACATTGTATTTCATCTTAATGAACATCAGTTTATGTGAATTATCAGAGACATACTTCCTACTTGCACAAGTACTTTTGTTAGGATTATAGCATGTCATTTGCAATTAAAGTCCTGACAATTTAAAATGCATATGCTGGAGTAATTCTTAATGATCCTTTGACTTTTCCTGTATGAATTAGGTTAACCAATATTTTACTTACCTTTTTTTTGTTTTTTCTTTTTGTGTTAGAAATCAGTCCAAGCCTACAAACACCCAGGTTTCATCCTGAGGCTAATCCTTGAGAATGATGGTATTAAATTTGAACCTGACTTTAATGACTACGAGGATATATTACTGAATGTTTATAGTGTTATGATTCAAGCTGTCAGTGATATACCAAGAGTTGAGACCAAATTATTTTCTAAGTGGGTAAGAAATTACAATCCTCGTGGATTTTGTTTTATCATTATATTGTTGCTACATTTAGTTCCTAGGTATTTTAATGAATAGCCCTATTGTCAGAACTCGCATAGTACTATTATAATCCTCTTTCAGAATATTTGGAACACTTTGAAATCATCTTAATTTTATTAATAAAAGGCCCAATCACAGGTCTCTAAGAATTGCCTAGTTTCCTCTATGAGTTATTTTCTGCAGCAGCTACTACAAATGTACTACAAATAAAATTGATGTATTTAAATTTTAAACACATTTCTGCAGTATTCTGGAAAATACCTTCTATTTGGATACCGGAAAGGGTATGGTCTTTTTAAATATAGAATCTTTTGCGTAGACTATCCTTTAAAAAAAGTCTAAACCATGATTTTTAAGCAGTTTATATTTTAGTTGGTTTATGCATTCAACCAGATTAAAATGTTAGGTCAAACAGGAAACAATCCAAGCTGAGTAAAAAACATTTTGTAAAATAATAATAATAAAAAAACCCACCTACTTGGTTTAGAATGACATGTTGCTTTCAGTGTAGCAGTCTTAGTTTTTAACATGGAGAGAGTGAAAGTAATGCCCTGTGGTGCCTTTTGATCGTTTCCCAGAGAGCTGTGGGAGGTGAACATTTGTTTTTTCCTGAAGGAATATCGTTTGGACGTTATGTAGCCCTTTCTGTTTAGCAGCAACTTGAATTTTAAATAAAGATACCAACCTTCAACATTTTTGTTAATATGCTTGAACACATGACCAAGCAGAAACCTGAGGAGTATGCTATACTTTATAAAAGCCCTAATCAATATCCTGTGAAAAGACAAATTAAAAGAAACATCTCAAGCATGTCTAAATGCACAAGAGCAAGGCTTTAGATCTTCTGGGGGGTTGCAGGAAAGTGTTTTCCATATTTCTAATGTTATAGATTCATCAGTTGATGGCAAAATTGAAGTTGTGTCTGTGGTTCAGGAAAAATAAAATCCACGTAGATTAAATTTAAAATTGTTGATAGGATTGTTTTGGGTGGATAAGTATATGGACTTCTGAGTTTCTGAATGAAGCAGCTCTGATTTCTTACTTGTTGGAGGCAAACATCCATAAGATAGGATTAAAAAAAAATTTGGGAGTAGAATGTAAATAGCTGTATGTACAAAATAAGGTTTTTAGTCAGACTTTAATTAGAAAGATTTTTACAGTAACATTTAGTTGATTTTTCTATCCTGTTTATCTTCTATAATGTAACTGAGCTACAGACATAACTGTAATTTGAAAATGTGTTTGGTTTTTTATGTGTTTTTTTTCAAAGCCAAAAGGTGAGTTCTCATCAACTGTCTTGAAGCCTGTTATCCTAGATGAGATCTTGGATGAGCATAAGAAAAGAATCAGAGAAGAAATTATTAAAGAAAGTGCTGCACCTATGGAACATCTCAAGCTGTATGATAAGTACAGCTTCCTGATAAACAAACAAGCTGAACAAGATATTGATCAATTCCTGACAGAGGGACATACCTTTGAAGAAATGAAAAGGGAAATTATGAAGTACCAGAAACTTGCTAAAGAAATAAAATATACTTCTAGGAAGGTAAATTATAATAATATTCATAAAGAGATACGGATATAATTTTAATGTTGATTTTGTACTAAGAATGTTGTCAGTCAAAAGTGATGATAATTAGCTGTGAAATAATTAAAGTGAAATAAAATTAATTTTTTCAGAAAGAGAACTTTTCAAGAGTTAGCATTTCTGGGGTGTAGTTGCCATACTTAAGTGAGACTTAGTTATTTTTGCTAGAAATTGTTTTGGGAATTCCGAAGGCATTCAGAGTATGCTCCTCTTAGATGTGAAGGCATAAGAGAAAGTGTGGGTCCAGCTACCTCCAAATTCCTTTCAAGCATCTAAGGCGGAGAGAGGATCCTTAACATGAACCACTTTTTTTGTCCCTGTGGTAAGAATCCTTTGTCCATCCATTCTAAAAAAGAACGCAGAAGGCTAAAGTGGTTTTCCTTAAGTTGTTTCTCTCCTAGCATTCAATGCAAACCTCAGTTCTGGAGAAACTTGCAGAAGGCTAAAGTGGTTTTACTTAAGTTGTTTCTCTCCTAGCGTTCAATGCAAACCTCAGTTCTGGAGAAACTAGTACTTATAGGCCTGTCATGAGGGCTCCTGTGTGTGAAAGTCAAGCTCACTTGCCCACTAGTCAAAGAAAGCATCAGATTCAGAGACTCAGTGGGAGGCAGAGTCCCTTTTTAATCCTAAGGAATTTCACCTGTCTCTAACAGTAAAGCAAGATTACCACATTTTAGATGTATCTCAAACTCTGTAATTTCGCCAGACAACATTCACCGCTACAGACAGTAGATGCCCTTCCTTTTTGAGAAAGTGGATTATTTGTCAAGGTAAAAGGTGATAGAAGTAGATTTATACGAAGTTCGACATGCAGATACAGAAGAACAGTTATTTGCAACAATAACTTTTTCTTTCCTGTCTTCACTTTAAAGTTTTAAAAGCATTTTATGATTTAACTAAATTCCTAGGTGAGATCCCTGACATTCTGCTTAAGACTGTGAGAAAATAGGTAAAAGCTATTAAATGTTCTGACAACTGTTATATTTGTATTGCAGTATCTCCGTCTAGGAATGTTTGAATTGCATTGTGATGAATTAATAAGTGCTTTGGTAAAGCGAGCAGATAATATTTGTGAAAAAGTTATTTCCAAAATGTTCAAAGATCATCAAGACATGAATGTGAGGTAACTCTCAAACTGAAAATGTGTATTGAAATATACTTAATTTTGTTTCCACTATTGAAATTTTTTAATCCTTAAAGGCTACATTGACCTCATTTTTGTTGTTATAAATATATGTGATTTGTCCAAGGATAATTAAAACAACACACACATGCCAAACTGGTTATTTTATGTATTTTTCAGGCTATGTGATGAGTTTGAGAGAATATCAGAAAAAGCCCTTACTACTCCATCTAATACACAGGAACTAATGGAATTTAAGGTACTCTCTTCTTTTTTATGTGTCCAAGCAAGAAGTAGCTACCAATACTATTGCTCTGACCTTAAGCAGTAGCATATGCATGTTGCCCCCTTTACAGGTATGATTCTGGCCTTGTTAAAGTCACTGGTGCTGTATCTGAATTACAAAATAGAAAAGGACAGGTCGTCTTTGGCCATGAGGCTAAATGTCATAGCCTGGCTCTTATACAAACAGCTAAACTCTTTTCCCCACCAAAACGACATGTTGCAACCAGACTGCCTATTTGGAGCAGTTCTTTGTCTCTGCTGTCACTTGCCCTACACAGTAGTACTATTGGCAACAATGCCAGTTGGCATGGACCAAAACCCTGTAGGACAAGTGTCTCCAAAATGGGGGCTGTGCAGCCCAGGGGGTGCACAAGACGATCCATTGGAGTACGTGAAGAAAATAGTATTTATTTTTTATCTGAAAAAAGTGAGAAAGAGATTAAGCTTTACCAATATTTAATATACAGATTGACACTGGTGCCCTCACTCAGTCTGTACGTCAGAGGGTCCTGTGTCACATACGTATGTGAAGTGTCCTGAGGAAAATGTTCCACAGTGCAGAGGGATTCACAGTGACACCCTCACTTGTTCACTTGCTTTCAGCATATTACTATGTATTGCAGTTTGTGTACCCAGTTAAGTAGATTTATGGATTATATTACCTAGTTTTAACTAACCTAACCCTCAGAAAATGGGCAAGTGGCTTAAAAAGATTCCCTCAAAAAAACTGCAGATTGAAGATAATACTAATAATGCGAGCACAAGTGAGCAACAAGAAAATGGCAGAGCTGACCTTCTATTCCTAGTACAAGCTCTTCATTGTCCATTACCCCATTACCATGAGGTAAAAATAATGATGGTCTAATCAGATTTGGCAAGTTGGCCAAAAAAATTCAAAATTATCAGGAAGATTATTAGAAATATGAATTTACATCCATTATTGTTAATGATGAACCTTGCCTGAAATATCTATTGTTCCTTGAGATATTAGTTAATGATAGTATGAAACCATCACACTTAGCAAGACATGTAAAAACTAAGCATCCAGATCATGAAGAGAAACCTCTACAGTTTTTTCAGTGAAGTTTTGAGTCATGTGATACTCAATCCAGTACTCTACAAAATGTAATGATGCATGCTTAGAAGCCTCAGAAGCCTCATCTTATTTAATAGTGAAAAAGCCGCATATCATTGGGGAAATACTTGTTCTTCCTGCTATGGTAAAAATGGCTGAAATAATACATGAAAAACAATATGGTGACAACCTAAAATGCATTTCTTTGTCAGCAAATACTGTTGGAAGGTGCATGGAAAACGTTGCTGAAGATTTGTAGAAACAAGTATTAGAACAAATTATTCAGTGTGGGAGGTTTGCTATACAGCTGGATGAAAGTGCAGATGTTTAACATATCTCAGTTTATGGTAATTGCTAGATTCTGTTTCAATAATGAAATACATGAAGAGCTACCCTTTTCTGAGCCACTGAAGGAAAGATGTAGTGGAGAAAATACATTCTCAACAGTAAGTGACGACTTTAATAAAAACAATGCCTTATGGAAAAACTGTTCAAGTGAGGCCATTGATGGAGTGGCTTCTTTGACCAGAATAAAAAAAGGATTCTGCGGTACGGTTACAGATATAGCACCACACATGAAATTCATTCACTGCATTATTCATAAACATGCTATGGCAGCAAAGACGTTGGAGCCAGAAGTGCATAAAGTTCTACAGGATGTTATCAATGTGGTTAATTTTATAAACCAAGATCTTTAAATAGTAGAATCTTCATAATAGTTTGTATTGAGACGGGGTGTGACCATGAAAATCTTTTGTACCATGCAGAGGTTTTCTGGTTAACTTGAGGCAAATTCCTTTAAAAGAGTTGTCGAACTTAAAGATGAGTTACGCATTTTTCTTTTACAAAAAGACATGTGTTCCTAGTTCTGCTGACCTTTTCTGTGATGACAAGTGGCTGTGAGTAGTATGCTACCTAACATGTTTTTGGTAAAATAATGACGCTTAATCTCTCCTTCAAGGTAAAGGTGACATCTTTAAGAATGAGTGAGAAATTAACTGCTTTTCAGAAGAAAATCATGTTATGGAGAGAGCATTTTGAAAATGGATGTTTGGAAATGTTTCCATTGCTATGTGATTTTGTTGCTGAAAACTATATGTCTTCCCCTATAAAAACTCTGATATCTGTACACTTTAAAAACTTGGAAACAGAATTTTCTAACCTGTTTAAAAATCTTCCAAAATATTTCAGTGGGTTTTGAACGCATTTGTTAAAAATGCAAAAATGCAAGACCTTCCAGTTAGTTTGCAAGAACAACTGAGTGACATCAGGGAAGGTGGAAATTTACTAGATGAATTTCAACAAAAACCTTTGCATAATCAGTGGATGGGATCATGATTTATTAAGCGCAGCCAATGATACAATTCTTCCATTTGGATCTATGTATCTTTGAGGGTTTTTTTTAAGCTGTGACAGCTATTAAAATGAAATATTTAAATAAAGTGAACTTAGAACCAGACCTTTGAATCTCTGAATCTCAAAGTATTAAACCAAGATTACGAAGCATATTCAATCTCATTGCTCTCACTAAAAATATTATTAATGATAGTAATATTAGTGAAAGCAAAAAGTTTTCTGTAAAATTAATAAATAAAAAAT
>NW_009235083.1:0-4253 GCF_000690835.1 Fulmarus glacialis
TTCACCTGAGGCCATCAAAGGAAAACTTTATCTTGCCTGTTCTGACTCAGAAAACATCCGTTATCCATGGAATCCCTTACAGATTCACATATAGATGCATATGGCTACTATGCTGAATTTCTTGACTGAAATATTATCACACATTGCATCATATCCAGGGCAGAATTCTGCTGAAGATTTTTTCCAATCTTTCATTACATAGATTTAAAAATATTCCTCAAATTATCAGAAAATTATAAATCTAAGTCAATATCAATAATACAATACTGGTATCTTATGAAATCTTAGTAACTTCTCAAAATCACAGTAGAATCTAAGTTTTACCAAAGTACATAAGCCAATTTTTGTGATTCAGATGTCTCTGGGTAGACTATGTTGTGAGAGCTGGCATAGCACGCTTTTACTTCCTATGTAAGGGACTATGTCAGGGAATCTCATTTGCTGCTTTTCTGTGATTCTTTTTATTATTATTTGAATCAATGAGATTGCTAATTACATAATACGATGCCTTTAAGGTACACAGTTAGAATACTGTAAGAGTTTTGAATTCATTTTGAAGCAAAATCCTTCCTCAGAGTTGACGCCTGATTCAAAACCATACAGTTCAAGGTTAAGATACCTCTCATGAGTGATTATTTTATGACCTATGATGCAAAACCACTAAAATAGTATTTTGACTCAATTTGGTTACCTTTTTATAACTGTGAAATCCAGTAACTTAATCACACTAGGAATGCCTGATTATTCTGTTTCAATTCCAGCATGGTCTGTGAAGCTGATGTCTTGTATTTCTGTGGTACCAAGCTGAGGTTTCGCAGCCCCTGTATGACTTGTGAACCTATTTTCCCTTATTGCTCATCAATATTTTCACATCCTACTTTTACTATATACCTCAATAGATGTGCAGGGCTTCTTCACAGGGCATTGTGTGTCATCCAAATGACAAACGCTAAAGACTGGTTTTTGTGCATTGCCGTGGACCACATCTTTTATGACCTAGAGTACTACATTTTTGTGGATTATGCTAGAGATCCTGGATATGTTGCATTATGTGTCTGTTAAAAGTATTGGTAAACCAGCGCAGAATGGACCAAGCAGGCATTAGAGGTGAGACTCGCCTCGTCTCGTTTAGACACGTACAATGCCAATTTCTCACCTTCTGAAGTCGGCTTCCTATTTCAGAAGTCAGTGGTGAGAAACAGGTGATTTTAGGCGTGATTCATTTGACCTGCTTCAGACATTGATTTAGGTTGAAATAAGTCATAACTTAGAAGTGTTTCTTCTCTTCCTCTGCTCTGTATAGAGTGATTCTTGGGCATAACTTGGATATAAGCATGGAAGTGTGAAATTCAGTGAAATTAATCCCATCCTAGCAGACTGTGAGCAATATAAGGAGCCCTATGTTGCATATGCTTAAGTCATCTTAACTTACTCTATCCATGTTTCTATTGTAGTTCAGATTAACACTTGTTTTTATGTTGAACTAGGGCTGATCTTCATGAATGCTGTTGACCAATGCAAAACACTTAACTCCTTTGGAAGAAGTGGCTGCTCAGAATTTGTCATGATCTCTCTGCATATGCAGTCTTGAAAAAGCGATGTAGATAAAAAATGTTGTGCTGCTGTATAAGATTTCTACGATAGTCATGAACAAGGTTTAGAAACAAGGAGCTATCTTCACAGTTGTGAAGGGCTAAGGGCCACAGTCCCACCCCGCTGCTCGCTCACTCCCCCTCCTCAACGGGACGGGGGAGAACAGAGGATGAAAACGCTCATGGGTCAAGATAAAGACAGGGAGATTGCCGACCAGTACCGTCATGGGCAAAAGAGACTTGATGTGGGGAAAATTCATTTAATGTATTGCCAATTAAAATACATTTGGGCAGTAGGAAGCAAAAACAAAAATTAAAACAACAGCTTCCCCACCCTTTTATCCCAGGCTGAACTTCACTCTCTCACTCCTGAGTCCCCCGACACCCCCACCCCAGACGGCACAGGGGGATGGGGAACGTGGGTTACGGTCAGTACCTAACCGCCCCTCTCTGCTGCTCCTTCCTCCTCGCACTGCTCCCCTGCTCCCGCGTGGGCTCTCCACAGGCTGCTGTTCATTCTGGAAGTATCCAGCTGCTCCGGTGTGGGGTCCTCCACGGGCTGCAGTGTGGGTGTCTGCTCCACCGCCGCCTCATCCCCAGGCTGCAGGGCCACACCTGCTCCGGCGCCTGGAGCACCTGCTCCCCCCCCACCTCCTCCTCTCACCTAGGTGCTCACACTGCTCTTTCTCACTTTTTCTTTTTTTTCATTGCAAAAGTATCCCTGAGCTGTCTCATCTACACACTTCCTGGGAAGATGAGAAAAACAGCGTATAAAGGCTAAATAAATACCATTCAGCCAGGCAAAACAAAAGTTTTGTCGTGATAACAGAGTTTATAGATGGTGCTGGCTTCCCTTTTGGAAGGGGGAAGAGGGTGCATCAAACCAGATGCTTCTTAAAGAATGTGGGGAGAGAGCAGCTAGAACTAAGTTTTCCAAAAGAAGGGAGGGAGAATAAAGTTACCTCCTCCTATACCAGCTTCCATTTTCCTCAGTGCCTGGGCTGGAAGTGGAGGTTCTCTTCAGCATTCTTTTGCTGCTCCTTTCTTGTCCCCCTCTTTCTGTTTCTGTACCTCCTTTATTTTCTCCCCTTTGCTGGTACTACCAGTTCCAAGATATGCAGCATAAGGAATGCAGTATCTATCTTGCATGTTCACTGTCTCCTGACTCTTGGGACATGACCTAAATAACCCTCTATAACATTACTAAATCACAAAGCCAAAATTGTAGTATCACGTCTTACAAATGCTCCTCAGAATAACTGGAGCCAGAGAAAAATGAGCTGAGATCTGAAGTACAGCATGCCTGGAATGCAAAGTCACATCTGTAAGAAGGTGGAAGAAGCTGCTTCAAACCAAACCTCATCTCACTCTTTGCTCTTACGGAGCATCTCAGCAGCCAAGGAGAGAGCTCAGAGCTATTAAGACCATCAGCATCCCATAAGACTCATCTCTTTTTGAGTCACTTCCTGGCAAAACCAAAACCACATCTATCAGCCACCCTATTTTACATGGGGCTATTCCTGCTAGAACTAAGGTATTATCAGTGCGCGATACTGCCAAGACTGCTTCTCTGATAATAGTCGGGTATTTTATTCAGTGCCTAAACCAGGACAGTATCCACCCCTTATTCAATATCATCTACATCATGCCCAAGTCCCACACTTTCCAGTACGTTCCAATTAATCATCACTGTTTTTCCTGCCTTTCGATATATACACACAGATATCATTCCCTTAGTCTGTGGGCCATCCCTGTAAAATGTTTGTTGAGTTCATTTAGTCCATGACTTCCGGCTCCATCTGTCATAACAGTCTTTCAGGGCAGGAGAGGTGGTGTGTGGTGTTGGATTGTTGCATGCTGAAGCCAGTTCTGGTTCCATTATCGCTGTGCTTATCAGTTCTATCATTGTTGCACTTCGCTCGGTTTCATCAGAGTTAATTCTTCATTAATCTAGGTGATTCTTACTGTAATACCATTGATATGGCATATAGCCACCATAGAAGTGATGATTTACAGTATTATATAGCAATTAACATCATACAGTTCAAATCATTGGCTATTCTCACCCAAAACCAAATCCCCTTGAGGTACACACTGGACTTCCCCATCCTCCTGCATTACCCACCAAGTGCACCCAGGTCCTTGAGCAAAAGCAAGGCTTGCCTCTGCCTGAGACAGGAATAACCCAGACCGCCTTCCCCAGCATATTTTTTATGTGCACTACAGGGACTTCATCCCCTTCTACAGTATGTAAAATTTTGACTAGGCAGGGCCAGCTCAATTGGCAGATTCCCTGGTGTTGACTACCAGGTGGCTTTTGCTAAATGTGTATCCCAACGTTTGAATGTCCCACCACCCATTGCTTTCAGTGTTGTCTTTAACAGTCCATTGTATTGTTCGATTTTCCCAGAGGCTGGTACATGATAGGGGATGTGATATACCCACTCAATGCCATGCTCTTTGGCCCAGGTGTCTATGAGGGTGTTTTGGAAATGAGTCTCGTTGTCTGACTCAATTCTTTCTGGAGTGCCATGTTGCCATAATACTGGCTTTTCAAGGCCCAGGATAGCGTTCCAGGCAGTGACATGGGGCACGGGATATGTTTCCAGACATTTGGTGGTTGCTTCCACCATTGTGGCACATAGCGCTTGCCGTGGCGGG
>NW_009235084.1:0-303 GCF_000690835.1 Fulmarus glacialis
GAGCGATTCCAGCAGAGGGCATCCGCGCCCCGCGCCCGCTCTCCGGCCCCCCAGCTGCAGCCCCCCGCTGCAGCGCTCCTCTCCTCTCCTCTCCTCTCCTGCGCCGCTCTGCTCCTGCTCCTGCTTCTGCTCCGCGCCGGCCCCGCTGCCCTCCGGCAGGACAGGGCGACTCTCCTCATCATGGGCAATAGCAAAAAGCAGCGAGCACAGTGCCCGCACCGTGAGCCGTCGTGAGTCAGAGGGAGGCAGCTGCTTGCTCCGGCAGCAGTGCATTCGGCTCCTGCCTCCTGGCTTCCAGGGAAG
>NW_009235084.1:348-3515 GCF_000690835.1 Fulmarus glacialis
GTGAGGGATTGGCTGCATGGTGTCTCCACCAGGATTGCCTTGCAGTACTGGCAAGGCTCATCCATACGCTGCTTTGTAGCACCTGGCTGTGCCTCTGCCTTGCACACTGTGCCCCCTTCTGTGAATCCATTTTTCTTCCCACGGCCCCAGCTGGCCTCTCTCTGCCCCGTCTGCCTACACATGCCAGAGCTGAGCTGCTGTGCACGTGGGGTCGGTTACGTCTGTGCGTCGCAGTAGCATTGGTCAGGGGGGCGGGAGGGCAGTCTGCATCCCGACCAGGTACTATCTCCCTGGTACCGTTTCATGCTGAGTATTCGCTGGGGAAAGAGATCCCCAGGAAGGACTCAGTGAGGCCAGGCTGGTTGAGGAATGGGGTGGTGGGTCGAAAGAGAGAGACCCCGCTGCTGCTGGAGCTCCCAAAGCTTCCTGCCCTTTTCCAGTCCGTGTAGTAATACCATGAAAGGTTTGCGAAGGGCTGTTGTCAGTGCCACTGGGACAGTGCTGGGGACAGCGGTACCGATGCAGGGGAGCGGTGCTGGAGGGAGGGCTGCGCTAGGAGGGCAGCACGCTGAATGTCTGCTCTGGAGCTGGAGGGGAGCAGCGGCAGGGGAAGCAATGCCGGGCGCCGGGGCAGGGGCTGTGGGGCCTTGTGGGGGCTCTGCTTCCAGAGTGCCAAAGGTTTGCACAGCCCCAGCAGGAAGGGGCATATCAGCTGCATGCCAGGGCATGCGCCTTCTCTCTCGCGGCACAGGTCCTTTTTTTAATTTCCTGGTTGGAGCAGGGATCAAGGCTGTTTTTTCCACTGCTTCCGCTGCCAGGGTGCTTGCCCCTCCATCCACACTGCTGCCCTCATTTCCAGGCAGAGCTGGCTGCCTCCGCACACGCGCCGGTAGGGACCGTGTGCTGGAGAGGATGGGCATACCTGCTCCAGCACCCCCTAGCACTGACCTCCGGGGCTGTGAGGTGCACAGTCCGAGCCCTGCCTCCTGCCACGTGTGCTGCCTTTTGGCTGCTGGTCAGCATGGCGGGTAGTTGGTTTGCGGTGGCAGCGCCAGTGGGCTGCCCAGCGTGGCGGGCGGGGGGAGCAGTGGGCAGTTGTTCTGCGGGGAGGCTGCGAGCAGAGCAACTGGAGCCTTGAGCTAGACCTGACTTGGCTCCCCAAAACCATGCTGCTGGCTGCAGGAGGTCTGGTCATGGGAGCATTCCATGGCCTTTGGTTTCTGGACCTTTGGGTTGCTTTTTCCAGGATTTCCCTTCACTCAGCAGGGCAAGATGCTTTCTTTACCTGCTCCTGTATCTCTCTGTGTTGCCAACTGGGCCTGGCCTTGTCCAGTCTGCTGAAGATTGCAGTGTTTTAGTGTAATTATTAAGTTGTTCCTTGCTGTAGGCAGAGCAGTGCTGTTACCATGTTGGACAGGTGGAGAACTGAGGCTGACAAAGGCCTAGTCTGCAAAACAAAGCTTGCACATCATTCCTGTGCTTTGCAAGAAGAAGTAGGTGCCAAACTACTTCCCTGGTTCAGGACCTAAGTGAAGTGACCAGTTTGCACAGCAGCAGCTCACCAGGAGAGCCCGGAGCAAAATGTTACCTTGTGAGATCTGGGTCCGTGCCCGGGCTCAGCGCTGGGACCTCCCGTAGCCAAAGCTGCAGGAGATGATTTCGCAGAGGAGATCCTGGCAGTCTTTTTACAAGAACATGTACTGACACTGGGGGACGCATGTCTCGTCTAAAAGGTAGGAACCGGTTTATGCAAATGGCTCTCCCTCCCTGGGCTCTGACTGTGTTACACCA
Source organism: Fulmarus glacialis (assembly GCF_000690835.1). Lineage (NCBI taxonomy): Eukaryota > Metazoa > Chordata > Aves > Procellariiformes > Procellariidae > Fulmarus > Fulmarus glacialis. The sequence goes on from NW_009235084.1 coordinate 2,140, forward strand.
TACTGGAGTTGCTGGCCCTGGGGCAATGCTCAGGCCACAGAGCACTGCTGTGACCTGTCTCTTGAGATGCTGTGGCACTCTGAAATTGCTGCCCTCCCACTGCTTGAATTAAACAGTTGTGCTACAGCATCTTAGGAAGGCACAGAGCTTTGCTCCTAAAGGAGAAAACAGGCCAATATCCACGTGCAGGCTATGGGGGATGGGGTTGGTGTAAACATGCAGTGCAGTAGATCCAGAGTAACATCGGAGTGCTGCAGTTCTTCACCACCCCTGCTGTGGCCCTTCGCCAGGTCATCCCTGCAGGAGGAGCGATGGCTTGGTACCACCAGTGTGAAAAGGTCAAAGACTCTCAGGAGCTGTAGCTCCATATCACGAGGATTCGGGATAGGTGATGATTGCTCTGCTCTCTGATATGGACCTGCCCTTTCTGAAAGATTGTGGAGATCTCCTTGCTTGCCATCTCTTCGAAGGGCAGCGAAAGAGCAGGACCTTTAGCTAGTTTTACTCTTACATGGTCTGGTGGTCCTGCCCACCTATAAAAGTGCAGAGAAGCCAGTCATTTTGAGGGCTGTAGAGTGGCAGACATGCAGGATCTTCTGCCTGGGTGCTTGGCCGGTTTCAGACTGCTTCAGTTCCCTCAGCATGTGCACTGCTGGGCTGATGGCAGCAAATGCTGTGTTTGGGGTGCTGCAGCCACTGGTAGACAACCTTGGGAGCAGTTTGTTTCTTCTGCTTGGAAGAACAAGAACTGGTGCATGCTTAAATTACCTAAAGATAGTTGAAGTCAGTGGGTGATGTGGGGCAGCAACAGGGGTAGTTGCCCTGCAGACTCCTTCCGTGGCTGTGATCATTGTAACTGGTGCACAATCTCTTCCTGGACTCTGCGGGAAGAGGACTAGCAGTAGGGACAGCTGGCCACCTTGTTTGGCACTCGCTACTTTGGGTTTCTGCACAGAGACAGGTCTGATGGCTGGGAAGGCTGACCACAAAGTGCGAGGCTGGGTTGGGCACTGCAGAAAGGAGAAACCTTGGGTGGAGACTTTGCTTGACGGAGAAGGGACGTATGCTGCCATGGAGGTGGGGTGGCTGGCTGTCACTTGTCACCACCTTCTGCGGCACAACTGAGAACGTCTCTGTGTGACCTGCTCTGTCTCCTTTATGCCCCGCACACCTAGAAAAGATGGAAATCCCCAGTGGGACAGGTGAGACCATGAATGTTGGGGCCCCTTTATGCCTAGGACAGCACCTCCTCTCCCTCCAGACTGCGGAGGCAGCCCGTGCCTCTGCTGGGGCTGCTCTGCACCGTGGCCTCGGGATCCCTTTGCTGCAGCGTCCTTTCGGTGATACGTAGGTTCGGATGGTCTTGCAAGGTCGGA
>NW_009235084.1:3546-19377 GCF_000690835.1 Fulmarus glacialis
ATAGCTGGACGCTTGTCTCTGAGAAGTGGGTTAATTAGGCCGGGAGACTAAGCTTCCCCAGCTGTTCGTTACTAGGAATGAACTCCTAATTGCACATGTTCCAGATTCTTTCTGGGAAGGCTGTACCGAATGCACAGGCAGCCCAGGGGTCCCCAGGTCCCTGGCCCGGCTCAGTTTGGGCCGTGCACTCCAGTAGGGCCCAAGGCGGGTGACTCCTCCTCCTTGGGAGCTGGGATCATGCTGGGAGCTTAGATTACATTTAAATTGTCATTTGCATTTTCCAATCAATACGCGACTTTACAATTAAGTTTGGTGTTAAAATTCTTAGCAAAAAGTGAGTGGAAGGGAGATTTGTGGAGTAAACGAGTCCTTTGGGGGCCATCGCTGCTCCCTGCTTCATTACGCTGCATATTGCTGCTGCTGCTTTTACTGTGCACCACCACAATCCAAACACAACAGAGACACTCGCGCTGGCCGACAAAATGCTGGGAAAGAAAGGAAAAGTGGGGAGAGGAAGAGGCTTGGGCTTTCTTGCCTTTCGTCCCTGGCAGCTTCTTTCCTTCGTGCAGGACTTCCACCCTCGGGAAAAAACTTGTGGAAGAGTTATTTCTTGTAAATCTTTGCAGGAGAAGCAGAGGGAGCTTGAGGTGTGGCAGTGCGCGCGGGCGCAGGGGTCTCGGCAGACCTGAGGAGCCCGGCCAGGAGGCGCGCTGGGGTGCGTGCCCAGCAGCACGCCGAGGATGTGCGTGGAGGGGATGAGTTCAGCTGTGGGGATGTGCCTGCCTCTGGTCCGTTCTCCTGCGTTTCACCTGGCTTTGTGCTCCCTGCCACTTCTCACTTCTCCGTGAGCTGCTGGGGGGGCTTTCCTCCAGGAAAACCAGTTCTCTGGATGCTGCTGGACCAAACCTCCACATTCTGCCGTCAAAAAAGAAGTTGGGCAACAGAGTTGTCAGCTTGATGCAGTCAGCACAGCAACACTGTTAAAACCTGGAATCCTCTCTGCTTGTCTTCTGCCTCTTAATCTCCAATATGGCAGCAAACAAGAAGTCTGAGCTCTGTCTCTCAATTCAGCTCTTTCTTGCAAATGTTTGGCCTTAAGGGCCTCTTCCCCTCCCCCACATTTTATTAGATGTTTACTTAGACTGTGTAGTTGCTCCCAATTTCGGACTCTTGTGCCTTCTGGCTTGAAAAAATGGGATGCCAGTGCTCAGTTCTTTGTTTCCAGGTCTGGTTTTGCTTGTGTTTCAATTTGCAGAGTTCCAGATCTGTACCTGAACTAACTGCAGCTGAACTCTTCTCTGCAGACACCACATTTCTGGGCCTTGATAGAGGATGCAGCAGCCTGAAAGCGTTGAAGTGGGTATTTTTGTAGCACCAAGGTGCATCAAGTCGAAGCCACATCAAGGAGAGAAGAGGCAGCCAGAGTTGTTGTTTTGCAGTATGTACTGGCAAGTTAGACTGTAGAACTGAGCCAGGTTTAAGGCCAGAAGGAATCATTATGCCCAGAAGCCAGAGAATTTCACCCAGTGACTTTGAGCCAAATCTGTAACTTCAGCCTGGTCTGGAGCAGACTTGTTTGAAAGGTATCGAACAAATGTTCTCAAATACAGAGAACCCACCATTTATCTAGATCAGCTGGTGTAATATTAAACTGTCTTTATATGTGAGGAGGAATAATCATTTTCACACGCTGTGTGGGAAATGTGTGGCCCAGCGGTGCTGCTAGAGAAGGCGATTTTGTGTAGGTCAGACCCAGAGCAGAGCCAGCCATGTCCTGGTGTGGAGAAAACGCAGGTACTGCTTGCTGCCTGGGAGAGGATGGCTTATGAGACCCGAGAAGCAGTCTTGCCTCCAGGCACGGTAAGGCCTGGCATGGGCTGCCGTGTCCCAGTCAGGACACTGCCCTTTGAGCTCTGGGACAGCCAGAGACTCTCCGGGGCGAGCGGGTTAATGCTTTCAGAAGCACGTTCTGCAACAGGAGTGGCAGATTTGGGACTGCGAGTTCAGAGGAGAGAAAAGTACACGGAGATGTAATCGCAGTCTTCAGATAGATAATGTTAAGGGCTGCTGCAGAAGGCACGGGACCGCTCTGAGTGGTCGCCACGATGGGACAAGTGCTACGCTGCCATTTCATCTGGAGGTGCAGGAAACATCGGGGTCCGATTCCGGGGGGGATCGCAGACTCGATCGTGGGGAGGAGCGCAGTCTCCATCACTGGTGGTTTTTATGAAGAGGTTGGAGTGACGTGGGTACACCGGAGCCTGCCCTGGGGAGGGATGTGGTGAGGTGACCTCCGAACACTCTTCCAGCTCTGCTTTGCTATGGTAAAATCACACCCAGAGGTCATACCATCTGCCCTGTCCAACCTGATAGTCCGCTGCTCCTCCACTGCCAGGTTGAGTTACCTTCCTAACTGAGCACCGGCAACTCGGGAACCGCTCGGCAGCGGTGCTCTCCAGCCCAGAGAGCCCACCCCACCCTGCAGGGTGGTCTGGCAGTCTGTCCCCAGGTGCAGGACCTCGCACAAGTTGTGCTAAAATCCACGCTGTTCTCGGGAGCCCAGTTTGCCAAGCGATATGAGGCAATCTGTGTTAACGACCAGTCACTGCAGTGATTTATGCTGCGCAGTTTCTACGTTACCTTGAAGTTTTCTGGTTTTGTGTTTTCTTTGAGCTTGTTTGGGGAAGACATTGATTAAATAGTGTGAATCAAATGCAGATTGGCTGGACCTCTATACAAGTACTTCTGTTGGACATGGATTTGCCATTTATAATTACGCTGGTTCTCACTTGTGATTACGCTTTGAGACCTTTCACTTGACCAGTTTTTACTCCGTACATTAATGGCTTTATGGATTTTGTACAGTTGGTTTTTAATGGTGTGTGCTGCTCAGTTAAAATCCTTACAGAAAACTAAAAATGCTCTGTCAACACAGTTACCATTGTCATCAGATATTGCAGTCTTACCAAAAGTAGGACCTGTTTCCACGTTGGTTGCATTAGTTACACTGCTGTCCTCTCATTCTTTGCTGATCACTTCTTGCGGTGGCTTTTCCACAGTTTTGCCCGGTGTAAGCGTCTGGATAAGTGGCCGTAATTACAAGGGTCATTGCTTTTCCCCTTGCAGATCTTGGCAAAGTGTGAGCTTTCGGACTGCTGCCATGTTCCAAGGCATGTTAAAATCAGCACCTTTTAACCGCTGCTGAGTGGGCTCTTCAGCTAATTCTCTCGGAGCTCTTGAAGGCAAGGGATCAGATCCTGCCACCAACCCAGCTTAGCTTCTGCCGCTCCGTTTTAACTTTCTCTCCCTTGCACGAGTAGGAGGCGTTTCCTTTTCACGCTGTTTCCTTCCCAAGTACTGGACATAAGCGGTCATGGAGCACTTCTGCCTTTTCTGCTTCATTTATTGCCGATTTCATGGTCATGTCTGGCAGCGTTGTTACCCCAGCATGTGCCAAACCCTACAACTTTTTGTTGTGTTTTTCCATCATGCAGGCGCAGCAGCCTCAGTCTCTAGGCAGTGGGACGGGGCCCCCAAATATGCCGAGGCTGGCAGGACAGAGACTTTCTGTCCAGGTTTTTGAGGAGGTGCTGGCCTGGAGCCCAGATTTTTGCCACGATAGGAACAGCCAGTCTGTATGTCTGTCCAGACAGTGCTTTCGGAGGGCCCGGGCCCGACAGTTGGTAGATCCAGCTTTTTCCCAGACTCTGTTATTCATTCGTACTTTTGTCCCCCTGTGCTGTCCTTTCCTCCCTGCCGGCAGAATACTTGATGTCCTCTCCCCAGTCCCTGCTCCAGAGCCCTTGTGCCTGGCTTCTTGCCCTGTCTTCCTTCTCCCTCTCCACCTCTGGTCTTACCTGGTGCATGATGAACTGCTCTAAAGCAGATCTCCTGGGGAGGCAGAACTGGATGGGGAGAGGGTTAGGAGGGTCCAAGCTCTGAGTGTGGATTCAGATCAATGGAAGTTAGTTCTGGGTTGGTTCTGGGTTGGGCTGGTGGGAAGAGGGAGCTTCGGGGCATGTCAGCACAATCATTTTCAGGCTCCAGGAGTGTGCTGTGCCTGAAGACCACAGGATGGGTCTCATGTAAAATCCTGATGAGGAAGGGGGGTGAACCGATGCCTCAACTGCCCAGGACCTGCTCTACCTCCTGAAGTGTGTCCCTAGCTCCATTTGTTTGACATCTCTAAGAAAGAATTGCCAGCAGGCAAGAGAATATTCATCCCTTCTGAGACCTGTATCTTGGAATGTTGTTCCCTGCCTGTCCCAAATTGTCCTTGCCTTGACCATCCCTCTGGCTGTGCTTTTGGTGATGGAAGAAGATCTGGGAGCACTGTGGTAACAGAGCAAGCCGTGTTGGTTGGTGGTGAGGTTGGCTTCTGCCTTGTGTTGGCACTGTTCTTCAGCACAAGAAGAGTTACCCAGAGGGAGTGATTTGGGACAGCAGAGTATGTGATGGGTCCCTCAGAGGATCTGGGCATCAGTACTAGCGTGTGGAGACTCTCGTCTCCTGAGAACAGGGGGGTGGGCTGTCTGTGGAGACATGCTGGGGTTGGTGAGGAAAGGGGTGCAGCCCTTTTCCTACCAGTCCCAGGGAAAATGCTGTTGGGAAGGCCAACCTAGGAGATACTTTCTTGAGTCCTGATCTTTGTGTCTCTTCAAAGACCAGTCTCCTACAAGGGGCAGTGCTGGAGCTGAGCGGAAGATGCCTGGGCCAAACAAGGTCTGAGACTCTTGACACTTCTCTTTTAGGGCATTCTCCTCAAACGCAGTGGCAAGTCTCTCAACAAGGAGTGGAAGAAGAAGTATGTGACGCTGTGTGACAACGGAGTCCTCACATACCACCCCAGCCTGCATGTAAGTACTGCGCTGGGTTGGGTAAAGGAGCAGGGTGGGACAGAGCAGTGTCCTCCTTCATGCTATGGCTGCTGCTGCAGATCTTCTTGCAGATGCCACAGTCGCAGAGAGTTGCTTGGGAGGGGTTTGGCAGCAGATGAAAACCCCAGTCTCTGCCTGCAGCAGGGCCCTGCGCAGGAGGTTCAGCACTAGCCCTCGACAGGGCAGGGGTATTCAGCAGAGCTGGTTTTTACCAGGGTCTGGAGGAAACCTCTTCCCTCTCTGCAGTGCCAGGCTGGGTGGGAAAAGCTGATAGGAACACGCTCTGCACAGAATTATGCAAAGTAAATGCATCTTTCTTTTCTCTGTTTCTCTTGCTCAGTCCATTAAAGCAGGGGTTGCTGCCTCCCTGCATCTGGGGTGAGGAGCAGGCGGAGAACTCCTTGCAGCCACGGCTGATGGTGCCATTTGGGTGTGGAATAATTTTCCTGGCTGCTAGGTATTGGGTAATGGAGATGAGGTGCCTGTGCAGAGCCTGCCGAGCTGAGCTGTCACTCGATGCATCTCTGATCCTCCTCACTGCTTGGCTCAGGCGCACAGCTGCCTCCCCATCCATCTCTGTCGCCTCCCCACTGTGGGGCTAATGACTTCTTCCCCATTCCCTCTTGAGCACAGTTTGCTGCCGAGACAGTGAGCCACGGACAGACACACCTGTGACACTGAGGCCACAGCACCCTCTGCAGAGAGGACGTGCTGCAGCAGGACAGCCTGGCAGCGGCTGGGGAGCACAGGGCAGTTTTAGGGGCTGCTGGAGCGCTCTCCGGGGCTAAAAGGAGAAGAGCAAGGTGTTGCAGCTCCTGTGCTTCCTGAACGCTCCCGGGCCCTCGATTTGTCCCCAGTCTCCTCAGACACACGGGTGTTGGAGTGCCCTGAGCCTCAGAGTCTTTCTCCTCATTTCTAATCCTGCGTCTCTAACTCATGGGCTTGCAATGCTCAGTCATCCGGCTCCTGAGCCACTGAGCCTTTTAACCCTCCTATCCTTACACTGGAAAGCCAGTCATTGCATTTCCTTCCCTTAATTTGCGGGAGCTTTGAGAACAGGTTTTTTCCTTTTAGTCTTTGATCCCTGTACGATACTGTCTGGTTCTGCAGTTCCCTAACTTTGTAACCCCATTTCTTGGTCTTCGTAGAACCGAACTGGGAGGGAATGGCTGCTGCTGCTGCCTGCTCTGCGTGTGTGCTCACATGCGTGTGTGGGTTTATCACATTTCCATTGGAGACATCGTAGGCCGTTATTACAATCAGCTGTAGAGGCAGAGTAATTTCTGGGATGTTGTTTAACCGCTCTCAGATGATGCTGCTACACACTAGGTTTCTCTCCTTTTTACACCGTTTCTTCCTCAGGGGGTGATCTAGATTGATGTCACTTGCTTTCCTTACTGCACTTTTTCAGAGTTTATTTCATTACTGCGTTGCCCCAAGCGAAAATCTGGTCTGCTTCCACCTGGTGCTGCTGGTGATCCACAGCCCGTTGCTAAGAAAGGTACAAGACGGGCCGCTCCTCCCCTAGGTTTCACTGAAAGCTTTGAACCTTGCACCCAAGATAGGTGTTGTATTGCCCTATGTGTTTACCTAGAACAAGGACTAATCACCTGTGGCCCACAAAACGCAGAGCTGCTTGCTGCCCAGCTCTGACTTCTGCAAGGATGGGGGGTCTGCATGCTCCCTCCATGGCATTGCCTCCCTGAGAATTGGGGAAAAGAGCCGTGACACCTACCATTGTGTTACATTTTTTACTGTGATGCTGACAAAGGCTTTGCTGAACAGTGTGCTGGTCTGATTAGCAAAGGCCTTGCCTTGCCTTGCCTTCTCTCTGGATATCTGGTTTACAACCTGCTAGGAGGGGACAGATGCAGGAAGGAAGCCTGGAGGAAGAGGTGGTCCAGAAGCGGATGCCCCATTATATCCTCTCCTCCCCATCTTCTAGAGTGAATCGGGAGATGCTGCAGTGCGTTTGTCACCGGGTTTGTCTCCCGTGGCATAAAGCAAGTTCCCGTGTCCTTTCACAGGGTGGCCCAAGCAGAGCACGTTAGGGTTGAACAGCCTGGGTCACTAACAAAACCCGTGTTCCTGAGGAAGGGCACATGCCTCTTTGTGACTTCCATTTGTGGCAGCAGCTCTCAGGCCAGCAGGCACGTGGTGAGGTAAGCTGCTGACAAGAACAAGTATGCAGGATCACAGTCAAGTCAAGGAGACACCCAGCATCCTGAAGTTCCTTCCTTGAGATGTGAAGTCCCAGCTTCTCCCCTGCCTCGCTCAGGGTGAGCCTGTACTGCCACATGCCTGGGGGGTGGCAGAATTCAGGGTGCAGCAGAGGGGTCCCTGAGGGCATGGCTGAGCCCTGTGCGAAGAGGGTCTTTCCCAGCCCCTGTCGGGATGTTCAAGCCCCAGGGCATTTTTGTGCTGCTTTTGTGTTCCAATGGCTTTTCCTTGGCATGATTCAGGGCGATTCCTGCCTAGACTTCTCTTCTCTTGCATCTCTGTTATGTTCTCTCCCTGTCCCTCTTGGGATGGGTGTAGGTACCCCAGGGATCAGCAGCCCTGCCTTTCTTCTTTTTCCTCCGGTAGACACATCTATCTGCTCCAAAAGTGTCTCTGCCCCATTGGATGAAAATTACTGCATGGCTCTGGCTGGGTCATACTTCTAATTTTACCAACTAAAAGCTTCCTGGTGGGGCTATTCATCTGCTTTTGGGTGTTTATCACTCGACCTGTTTCTGGATCTGTATCTTGGCACCTCCAGCCCCACTTGGAAGTTTCCTCACTGGGAGTCAGGCTTAAACTGTGGGTTTGCAGTCGCAGGTTGACAGAGAACGCTCAGGTGAGCTGAGGGGGTCCAGCCCTGAAACCAAGAGTTCTGTGACTCCTTGGTGGAAGCATATCTGCTTGGACCTATGCTTGGGTCCTACGGAGCCGTGCGTTCCTGCTCTCAGGTGCCACCTCTGCCTCCTCTCTGGCACAGTCAGCGGTTTCAGAGACTTTGCAAGCAGGACGCCTGGAGTTGGAGCAGTGGGCAGCAGCTCTTGCTGAAGGCAGAAGTGCTTGGGAGTCTGATCCCTGGATTCAGCTCAGCTTTCCTTGTTGCATCTGTATTTTTCTTACCTTTCTGTGAGTGTGTTCAGTGACAGGAAAAGAACAAGTTCTATGAAGAGACTGGTGCGGTTTCCTATCACTTTCTCAAAGCCTTGGAGAGTAAATGCTGCTGCTCGTGAGGAAGGAGTATGTGGTTCAGCCCAGCTTCACTGGCCAGGCTGTGCTGTGCTGCGCAGAGCCAGAGAGAAAGCGTCTCCCATTTTGCAGCCAGTGGAGCCATTCACACAATCACCTTCTGTTAATTCTATCTGCAACATCAATTAAATTGTTTGTAGAAACTAATTGAATGTGGCTTAATCACACATCTTAATAGCTTTCCACGCTTTGAACTCGTTGTTAATTCCAGTAATAAAATGAAATGAGAGAACTGGCTGGGTAATTAGCGAGGAGGCTTGGGAAGAAATTGCTGTTTTATAGCATGTAATAAAAGCAGTGCGCTGGTGACCGCTCTCTCCGGCAGGCAGCCGGCTACCGCAGCAATTGTGCTGAGTTAGGGAAAATCCTCCAGCCCCTCTGAGATTCCCTGCCCAGGGGTGCCACCGGGCTCCCACCCAACTGGAACAGCTTGGAGCAATGTTTGGCTGGGCTGGTTATCTAGGAATTGCCCAGGGCACCAAAGCGTGTGTGCGTGTCATTTGAGGTCAAGTCACCCAGAAGTTGGAAGCACAGAAGGGTGTGCTGCCACGCTGCCCCATCTCTTGCGTTTGCTCTGAGGACTGGATGCCTGCACAGGGGTCTGTGGAAGAGAAGAGTTCAAACCAAGGTGCCGCTGAGAGGTTGTAACCCTTGCACATGGTCACCTGAGACCGCAGGGCCTTGCCCATACAGCCCCCAGTCACCCACTTCTTGGAGGCAAGGATTGGGAAAATGGTTGGTCTTAGACTGATCTTGTTCATGTCTTTATCTTCTTGGATTTGGAAGCAGACAGGAACCAGCTCTGAGTTAATCTTTTTGGTGACCTCCTTGTGAACTGGAGCGAGCCCAAGCCTCCCTGCAGCAGCCGCAGTCTCGCCCTGGACGGCCGCTGCCACTCCTCTCCCAACTGCAGCGCACATGCTCAGCGCAGAGAGCCGGGGAGGGTGCGCCCGCGTCGCGATTCCTCCCAGAGTCTCTAGCTCAGGAGGTCTGCCCAAGAGCAGGGCAGGGCAGTCCCCCCTGTGCATCTCCCTGGAGATCCCATTGGGCGGGTCTTCTCGGGGCATGAGCCCGAGGAAGAGCCAGCCGCTTCGGAGCGGGTTAGCGGGGAGCTGCAGTGCCCTGTGGAGCAGGGAGGGGATGGAAGTCGTGGGACAGGACACAGCCCTCAGGAGAGGCTAGAGGTCTGCAGCCTTATTTTGACCGAAAGATGAGATGCTTTTAGGAGGCAGTGCAGAATGATATTAACAGTCTGCACGTGGAGTTTTTGGTCGTAAAATAAATAGTCTACCAGAAGAAATTGTGGAAGCACCAAGTTTTGAATAACGTAAAGCTATGCAGATGAATGTACAAGGGAGTTATCCTGAGTTGTGTGGTTTTGGGCTTGAATTATGCTAGCTGTGACCCAAGAGGGAATTTCCAGGTATCCCATTACTTACACCATACTATATTATATTATCAGCTGTTATAGCTGAGTGCTGTGATTAAAAAGACAACGGATGACAGGGAAGAAGAACTGCCTGTCACCTACATGCTCTTTTGCTCTATCTAATCTCTGATCCCCAGCCAGGCTTTCACAAATGGGCTTGTCATGGCATCTGACTGCCCGTGGCAACATCCCGACGTTATTCATATCAGAGCTGACTAGTTCTGGGCACTGAAAGTGAGACCTGGCACTTCTCTGGTGCCAGTTCTAACGCACCAGCTAGTCATGGGAAGAAGGCAGGTCGGAGTCAAGGCTTTGCATCTGTGTTTTCAGAAAACGGCTGGCTGTGGACACTGGGGAAGTCGTAGGGTCTTTTACCTCTAGCCCGCCTGACTTGAGACTTCAGTACAGTGCAAGAGAAAGCAGCATGTGATGAGCTCCCAAATCACCTCCAAGTTGCTGGCTGACCATCTGTGTGTTAACCAATTACTATGTGGAGATGAATGGGTCCAGGTTTTAGTTTTGAGTGTGTGAATGAGAGGGGAGCTGAGGGCGGCTGATCCTGACCCGTTCTGCCTCTCTGCTGCAGGATTACATGCAAAACGTCCATGGGAAGGAAATCGATCTGCTGAGAACTACAGTGAAGGTACCGGGCAAGCGGCTACCCAGGGCAACAGCGGCAGCAGCACCCAGCGCTAGCCCCAAAGCCAACGGGCTTGCGAAGGAGAGGAGCAGCACCCAGCTGACGGGAGGCACAGGTAAGAGTTGGTGTGGGTGCCGCAGAGCTGGCGGCCATCCTTCCCTCCGGTGCATCAGCAGCGCCTTGCTTTGCTGAGCCAGAAGCAAAAAGCTGTTCTGGAGTTTCTTGCTTTCACCACTCTTTGCGAGTGCCTTGGGGGGTGTTGGCGTTCCTGTGCAGGTCTTGGGTAAGCTCCTGTTGGCATTTTATGCTGGTTAGTGTCCAGGACAGAAGAAAGAGTAGAAGGGCTTTAACTAGTGGCATGAACTCCCTGAGAGGAAACACTTGAGTCTGATGAGTTGCTGTGTGGGGGAAGCTGTTGCTCCCTAAAACAAAGGAAATCTCAACCAGGGATGTCTCTTGATTGCTGGCAAGTTCTCTTCTGTTTCTTTCCTTTTTCGTGGCCATTTTTTTCCTCCTCACTTTCCCCTGGAGAAATAGTAACATGAGGGGCTTGTTTTGTCATTATTATTCTTCTGTGTGCACATTCAAGAGGCACAGCTGCCACAGGGGGTGGTGGGAGGAGGTGAGGGTGGGAGGCTCTCTGGTTTCTCAGGGAGTTCATGCCTCACTGCTCACTGCTTCTCCTGCCACAGGAGGTATCTCGTCCTGCCCAGGGGAGCTGTTGAACTTAGAGCTTTCGTGCCCAGGTTTCCCCAGGCATTGACATGCCTTTACTTTGTCCTCGGGGTTGGTATCCTTGGCCAGGATGGACAGTTTCCATACGCATTCTTCCCAGCCAACTGTTGGCAGCAGTCTAGTGCAGCAGGGTATGGGTACCTCTCCATTCTTCAGCATAGCGAGGGAGTGCTGATAATGCAGCTGGTAACAGAAATCCTTCATAATCTGGTACTGCACACTGTGCCGCTGAGAGTGAACTTGGGTGACCACATCCCTGTTTCTGTTCAGTCCTGCTCTGCATCCAGTGGTCAGGGTGTTGTCGGCACGGTGCTTCACAGCTTTCTGGAGCTGAGGACTCATGAGATGGGGTGCAGCTGGAGCGAATGGCAGGAGCTGGCTGGGGTCCTCAGCATCACACACAACATAGGGAATGGAGCATGCTAACATCGCTGTGTTCGCATGGTGCCGAGTGTGAAATAATAAGCCCTTCTGAACCCAAACTGCTGTTTCTGTAGAGTCAGAATTAGTCTGCAGACCAGATAAACTGCCAGAGAATGATTGCAATTACTGTCTTCTTTGACCAAGGGTGTGCAGCTCTGCCTGTTTTCTGCCACAGCTCTCCACTGTACGCTGTCATTTCTTCACCACCACTGTACACTCTCGGCATGCCTGAGTGTGGTAACAATTCCTGCCTCTGTACAGAGGCACTTCTCAGGCGTGCATTTCTAGGGTGCTTTGTCTGAGCTCCTACTTAGAGAAGGTTATCGGAGCTGAAGGAAGAATTCAAAGATAAATCACAGAAAAGCTTATGGTGATGTCAAACCAAATGCCCACATAACCCTGTATCGTGCTTTCAACAGTCATCTCAGTCCTGTTGGGCTCACAAGAGCAGATTGAGATGTGACTTGATTACTGATTACTGCTGCTTGGAAAACCAGCGCCTAGAAGTGAGCGCTGTGCGAGGCCTTTCAGTCTGGTTGACAAAGCTTGAGAAGACGCAGTGTGTGGAGGCTGAAGTTAGAGCAATTTAAACTTGAGAGGAGATGTAGTTTCCTAGCAGGGAGGGTAATTAAATGTTGGAATAGTTTATCTGGAGAGCTGGTGGACTTAGCACTGCTTGAAGCCTTTAAAATGAGATTAGTTATCTTTCTACAAGATATGCTTTAATCCAGCTCCTGTGTGTGTCGCTGCGTGCTTGTGTGCAGGGGATCAGACTGGGTGGATACGGAGGTCTTTTCTCATGTAGAAGGCTGTGAATTTGAGATCCCCTGTTCACTGTCTTCCCTCTGGGCCCCTGAGCAGAACAGCGCTACTGTGCTACCCAGAGCACATGCATCAGCACGGGGCCTTTAATCAGATTTTGTGTGTCTTGGCTTTGGGTGGTTGTCTGCATTGGTCAGAAAGGTTTTTTTTCTCCTGGTACACAAATGGTAAGATGTTTTCTGAGGAATTTTTTCAACTCACTCCGATGCCTCCAAGACTGATTGCAGCTGACGATGCAGTCGCCACGGTAAGTGCATTGACATGATAAAAATCCTCTGAGGTGACTTGCTCATACCCCTGTGTAATGCAGAATACTGGATTTGGGGTTGGTAAAGAATCTGCCCTGCATCAAATTGGCAGGGACTTTGCAGTTTTGCTGCCTTTGGGACTAGGGATGGGACTGTTACTGGGGTCCACTGGGCATCTCTCACCTAATACATGCTTTGGGCAGCTGGAGAGGGAGCACCTCAAAATTTGCAGTTCTCTGCTAGTGCACAACTTAATCTTCAGAGGACGTGAGCTTTAGAGACCTGAATGATTTGCTGTTTTAGACCAGGAGCATCTGTGTAAAACGAAATGGCCTGTGTTTAGAGTTCAAAGCAGGTGGTCCACGGTTTCCTTGTGACCTGAGCTCTGCCAAGGTAAGTGAGTGTGCTAATGAATGTCCACTAGATGCACAGTCCTTACCAAGGGGCAAGAAAAGAAGAAGTAGATAAAGGGGAGGAGGAGAAAAAAAAGATAAAATATCTCACACTGCCCTATGTGAGATAAAATACACATATGCCGTGCTCTGGTGATGATTCAAAATAACTTCCAAAGTAGGTACAGACAGTACAACTTGGAGCTAAATAAAGTAAGAATGGGGAAGGAGCTTATATTTGTGAAATCCGTGGGACTCTGAGCTCAATGGATGATTGTACCCTGGTATTTAAACCATTAAGGAAGGCAACTTTACTGTAGTCAGAACTGGTTTTATTTTAGGTTGCATGTGTTCCTATTGTAAACCCTGTTTTCATAGGCAGAGAATGTTGTCAGACTTTGCAGCTGCCTTATGTCCACCTAAGGCTTGGTTTTTGTAGAGCCTGTGTTCAAATGTGATGTCATACATGCCCGGAGAGGTTCTGCCTCCTCAGAGATAATAAAAAACTGTCCAAACACAGTCCAGGGCAATTGGCTCTGGGTGGCCCTGCTTGAGCAGGGGGGTTGGGCAAGACCGACCTCCAGAGGTCCCTTCCAGCCTCCACCATTCTGTGATTCTGTATTCGTTTTGTCGATATTAAAAATTCTTTTCCAAGAGCTGTAAATCTTCAGAGATTTGGTGCAAAGATTGCCTAGGAGCAGTTGTTTTGTCCTCAGTGAGGAACTTTTTTTTTTTCTTTGTCCCCTGGAAAATATATTGGGATTTGATCAAAGTTTTGGAAGTTGGTTACTGGAAGCTCTACTGGAGCACTTAATCTCCTCCTGGGCTGTCAAGAGCTCTTGGCAGAATGGTCTCTGCTTTTCTCTGCTATTTTTTCTTCACTCTAATGTCCTCCAAATTTTATTCTTGTATGAAATTTTACTGGTAAAGAGACTATCCAGAGGTGGAAGAGTAGTTGAGATCAAGCACAGGGTCTGTTAACAGGTTTAGAGCTAACTAAATGCAAATAACCAGCATTAGTACATTTACGGCTGAGCCCTTCAACGTCAGGAAATCCTGAAGCGCAGGCGACTGGCCCGTGTCACCTCTGCCAGCTTGCACTCCGTGCCTGCTCTGTTGGTTGCAGGCAGTGCTGTGCGCAGAGTTAGGCCTGACCAAGCAGACCGGCCGGGGAAGCAAAGCCCCACGCCTGGACCTCCACGGACTCAAGCGGCGTGTTCCTCATCCGTGTCTCGAGGCAGGATTCGCTGTTTGTGCATCGTGCTCGCCGTCTCCCTGATTATGGCCTGGAAGACCAAGAGGACGCCTGGGAGGACTAGTGCCAGCCAAGGGGAGCTCATCCGAGAACGTTTTGGATATGCCTTCCAGAAACATCTTTCATATGCCCAGATATTTCCGTGGCACTTTCCTGCCATCTTCTTGTCCCCTAGGTTTTTTTTGGAGACTTGCTGCACACTAGCATTGAACCACTTGATCCTCTGACACTGTGGTTCAGCCATGCCAGCTGCTGAGCTGTTGGGTGTTCCTGGCACGGTTCTGGCTTACAGCAAGGGCTCTCCTGGACAACACCCTAGGGAGCAGTGCAGGCCAGCACACAGATTGGGCGCAGCTTTCGGGGAGAGAGCGTTACCGTGTGTAGGCAAAAGCTTAGTTGTGCCGCCGGCTCCCAGGACCGAGGGACGGTGGTGTTAGTGTGCACGTCTCCAGAGGGACCTCTCTCAGGCCAGGCCACTGCTGCAGGCTGACCTTTCCATGGTGGAGCAGCACCTGGGCTGCTTTGTGCAAACAGCGCAGCCCCATGGCTGGCACGGGGGGGGGTCCGGCGCAGTGCACGCTGCTGTCCCGCTCAGTACCCCACGCTGACGCAGGTTTTTAAGCAAGGGGCCTGATGGCTCTTGTGTTCCGCTATAAAAAGAATCCCTTTAGTGGCACAGATGTGGTCAGGGACAGCAATGAAGTCATTTGTCTGTTCGAGCCATCCCTCCTTTGCCTCGGGCAGGCAGATATTGCATGTACGTGCTCCACCTTCCGCAGTCGTGATCACAAGACTTCTTTGGGCCAAGCATCCTACGTCATGAGTGGCCTTATCCTGGGAGACACGCGGGGAAGAAGGGGAATGTAACACTGGATTCCTGGAAAGCCACGAGTCGGGGGGGAGTGGAACTCGCCTTCATGAACACGCCTGAACAAAACATCTCGTCACTTAGATGAGAATATATTGTGACCGATGTGCATGAAGGCTAAGAATATGTTAAAAGTGTAAGTGATACATGGATATAGATCTAAAGAGAGTAAATGCTGCTTATGATTTGTAAAGTGTTACTCCCAATATAAAAACAGTCCAAGAAGTGCTTTGAGTAGCAAAGGCACCAGTGCCTCAATAAGCCATCTGTAGTGCATTGGCATGAAATGGGAGCACAGGCAGGCCTTGGCAGAAGAAGAGATACACCACGGACAGCTTAGGGTTACACGGGGAAGCATGCCACGGCAGAGATAAGGCTGGTTGTCAGCTTCCATGTCGGCTTCAGCGCTTGGATCGGTTAGCTCTCTGATGGAGGGGGTGGTCATGTGGATGCTGAACCCCAGCTTCTGGAGCTAGATAGGGGTGCAGACATGAAGTGGTGTTGCTGATGGACACTAAGACAGCGTTACGTGTTTCTACTCTTTGTAACAACTTCTTTCTGAACTCGGAGTGAAAAGTCAGATGTTTTAGCATCGCTTAGTGAATCTGTATTTTACAGTTAAGTCTTCCTTCTTGTTGAGGCAAGATAAGCTAGGTTGGAAAATTCAGGGTGCATTGCGTGGAGGTAACTAGTCAAAACAGAGCAGGAAGCACTGGCACTTCTGGCCAACGGCACCCTGAGGGGTGAGGAGGGAACCCCAAAGCGGGCGGCCAGTTCCTGGCATGGTCTAAAGGCCCTGTGTAAAAAGGGCATTCTCTGGTGTCTGTCTGGGGAGAAATCCTCTCTAGCGGGCACTGGTCGGCACCTTCCAAATGCACCCG
Source organism: Fulmarus glacialis (assembly GCF_000690835.1). Classification (NCBI taxonomy): domain Eukaryota; kingdom Metazoa; phylum Chordata; class Aves; order Procellariiformes; family Procellariidae; genus Fulmarus; species Fulmarus glacialis. The sequence continues at coordinate 19,363 of NW_009235084.1, forward strand.
AAGCCAAAGGACACC
>NW_009235085.1:0-4837 GCF_000690835.1 Fulmarus glacialis
ATGGGGACAAACTTTTTAGGAGGGCCTATAGTGATAAGACAAGGGGGAAAGGTTTGAAACTAAAAGAGGGTAGATTTAGACTGGATATAAGGAAGAATTTTTTTACAATGAGGGTGGTGAAACACTGGCACAGGTTGCCCAGAGAGGTGGTAGATGCCCCATCCCTGGCAACATTGAAGGTCAGGTTGGACGGGGCTCTGAGCAAGTTGAAGATGTCCCTGCCCATGGCAGGGGGGTTGGACTAAATGACCTTTAAAGGTCCCTTCCAACCCAAACTGTTCTATGACTCTATGATTGTATGATTCTATGATTCTGTATCTCATTAACACTTGGCCCAGTTTAAGTCAATGGCCAAAAATCCCTTGGATTTCTGAATAATTGGGATTATAACTATAAAAAGATGTGTACATATGCACACATTTTTTTCTTCCAGATCAGCAGTAAGAAAATGTCTTTGGTATCAAGTGCTACCATTTTTATTACCCTGTTCTCCTTTTCCTCACTTTTACAAAGAGGTGGAAGGATTGCGTTTTTTGTTACAAGGTTTTACAGCTGGGATCAAGCTGAGTAAGTGAAAATTCAGACTGAATATTAAGTAAAACTTCCTGAAAGCAGAAGCTATTAGACTATGTAATAATATCCCAAGGGAAATGGAACAGCTCCATCAGTTGTGACATTTAAAACTAGACTGGACAATGCACTAATAAATATTCTGTGGGGACATTTCTGCATTGTCATGGGGGTGGGTGAGGGGATCTACAAGGTCTTTTCCACATATAATTTCTCCAATTATGTGAAGCAGAAAAATGTCGTGCAGTTGAAGAAGCTCAGAACTGGAGCAGTGCTGAGAAACACAAAACATCAGTTTATTCTAGGATGAGTCTTCATTCATGTAAACTGTTTTATAGTTCTGGGGCCCTGACCTCCAAATTCATTGTGGACAAAAATAAGTTTTCTAGTTTCACAAACTTGCATCACTGATATAGTCAATTCAGGCCAAAAAAGCCTTTAGTGACATTTGCACTGCTCCCTTTTTTCTAGCTAGAACCTGCTCACATTGATCAATGGAGCTGAACTTCCGCTATTCATATACACAGTGACTCACCGTATTATTTTTCATTAATTTATATTTTATGTGTAGAATTTTCCAATTGTGATATTAATTAATCATTACAGGAAGGAACACACTAAACCACCATGTTTTAAGGGCTAAGAGTCCCTTAAATTAGGTAATTCTCATTGTTTGTTTATCATATGATGCATTTAATTATTACTGTTTAACTCACTTTACCTTGAAAAGGCTATTTTGCTCCATGACAGCTTTATGTAGCAGCTTCTGCAACTGTGATGGTTGTAAGCCTGGGAAGGATGTGACCAATGCCCCACCTTCCTTAGAGCTACCAGCCCTAACTATTTGTCAGCAAATTCATTTTACCCCAGTGACCTGCTGGTCAGAGCGGTACTGAAGCACATCGCTCTGAATGACAAATGAGGAGAAACAACAAGGGCAGCGATGTAGCCAGTGGATACACGCAGAAAAAAAGCTGCTCATCTATCATGAGATCTGCTAGTCAACTTTTCTGCAACGTATTTGAAGAAATGTGGTTGTGAGCTTGTTTCAGTGATCAAAATTAAGTAACATCTTGAAACGGGAATGAAGTTTCCTCTAAAATGGTAAAATAGTCAAAATTTTCTGCAATTCCTGCATTCTGTGCATTCACACCTATTAAAAACATGAATGTAAACAAATGTCTGTTTCTGTAAAGAAAATCAAATAACTTAACTTTTGTTAGAAGACATGGAAATGGAAAAGATCCCAGTGGTTTCTCTGCAAATTAGTTTCTGTCTTACATCCCCCAATTTTAAGATTTTCAGGTAGGCCTGTTTTAGTCATTCATTAGTACAGAAGAGTGTTTTATTCTAGTTCCTATTCAGGTGTAATAAATCTAAACTGTAAGAGAGAGAGATTGAGAGATTGATTGATTTTTCTGTATTTATCAAAACAGTCAATCTGGTCCCACAAGCACAGGGCATTAATCATATAAAGGTACATAACCACAGCCTTGCCAGATCTGAACAGGCTGAAGCAGGGACAGCAGTATTCCCAGTCCTTCCAGCGTAACAAATGTCACTCTGGAAAACTCGATTCTTGCTAACTCTTTGCTAGGGATATGTTCCTTCTGTGCCTTGGAACTAATCGCTCACCAGTTTTAAGAAGTGTCCCAAAATACAGGATGATCTGAGCTTTGATGACAGAGCATTTTTCCTTTCTGAGCCATTTTGTAGAGAGGTCTACCTGGACTTGGATTGTGCTAAATCGCATATTAGCTGCAACGGAGGTTGCTCAGGTCAAACTCAGATTTCTGGAAAGTCAAGTTCTCGAACAGCAGGTCCAGATATCTATGAAGGACCTGATCCCACCACCACGTAAGCTTCCCTTCTTCCTTTTGCCACAAAGACTATTCAACATTCTTCCTAGGTTTCCCCATAAAAATTTGTAAAGTTTCCAATCACCCCAAAAGTGCTCTATTGGAATGCAGCAAAAAAAAGCATCCCAGCCTTCAGGACCCTGACTGAAGAATATTTCTCATTTAAACTAAGGGAAGTAACTACAGGTACATTGGTGACTGTACTAGCAATGAAAATATTGCACAGAATAAATTAATCTTTCAGATAGTTAAGGACTGCATACAACAGAACAAAACTGTCATCTTAAACTCTACCCAAAAATCATCTTGATGGCCGTACATGTCATGGAGCAGAGATAAAACATGTTGTCCCTGTACAACATCATATTATAAGAAAGGAGCTTTATCCAACGAGAAATGCCGTTTTCCAACGTTCTTACACCAAGCATCAAGGCAGCATATTATAGTAATCCATATTTCAGGCAATAAAAACATGTCACAAGCTCCACATCTTACAGGAAAAGCTCCAGTTTTCACGAAGTAACACATAATTAAAAGAAAGAAACTTGTCAGCATTTACTACCTGAATATCCACGAAGCTGGTAAAGGAGGTGGACAGACTATATTTTTCCTTCGAGGAAACTTAACTGTAGTTGCACTCTTACCTATTTGGAAAAAATATGTCACCTTGTATTCGGGTTCAGCTGTTCAGCGTAACTGGTGGCGGTAGTAGTAATATAGTAGGAACTGAATAATAATAATGCACAGGAAAAAAGAAATTAATCTTATCCAGAAGTAGGGGGAGAAAGAGAAGTGGAAATAGACGGAGAGCTTTTTGAAAGAATATGTAATTAATTATCCAATGTTTTTCCTCACTGTTTTACAGTACAGATAGCTGAAAAGTTTTATATAACCGTACCATTAATGCTAATAAGCTTGTAAACTTGAACACTGTAAAACATGGATTTGAATGCATTAAATTCTACTTACGTGTTTGACAGGATGCTAAAATCTGGCTGTACTACATCTTGTTATGAATTCACACATTACTGATGGTCAGAAAACCCTGACACTAACCTCCTTTGCTAATTGTAATGGGTATGGGTTATTTTAATAATAAAATGTGCATGCTCATTATTTTTCAGAGACAGCCTGTGGAAAACAATTCCAAAACTAAAAATATGGCAACGAATGAATACATTTGCATTAGGAAAATATAACATCCCTGAAGGTTGAAGGAAACAGTTTCAGAAGCATTTGAAAGAAATTATACATATAACTTCCACAACTGTAAATGTGAACTGAAATACAAAAGATCAAAGCCTTCAGTGCTGTGTATTATGCACACTACATTGAACTTTTCACCTAGTAGCTGAATGACAATAAACCTCTTGTGAAGTCAGGTGTTCTTCCCAAAGCTTTCAAGCCAAAAGTTGCACAGAGCCAGACTCACCTGAAAGCTGCAGTATCAAGTTAAGCTTTCTTCACCTTTCCCAAAGAGGGAAGCGAAGCAGGGAATCTTGTTTTAGCCCTGTTTGTTTACAAGATAGAGAAGTTAAAAGATCAGGACTTAAAAATAAAACCACACACTTTTCAGTTCTCATGATAAAAACATCCTGCAAAATGTTACACGTGCGCCTGAGGATTTTCGTTCTACAGGAATGTGGCTTATGCGTAAATGCTGCTGCACTAATGCTGTCACCTTTCTGGTGATTATACTTCGGACTGCAGCAAAATATATTAGCAATTGATAGAGGAAATAGCAAACATTGATTATGATGGGTTTAAGGAAAAGAATCAAGGAGAGATACAATCATAGACAGTGATTCTGCAAATGGTCTTGAGAAATCATCTAGACAATTCACCTGTCCCAAGGCAGGATGTCTTTCTCATGTCACTCCTAGCCTACACTTGCCTAATACATTCTTAAAAACCTTTGCTGGGTGTGTATTCTTCATTCTTTCCAGCCTGTTGCTTTTAATGCTGCACTGTTGCTAGAAAGTTTTTCCAAATGCTTAACCTTATACCCCTCTTACCGTGTTTGCCAAGGACACAAAGAGATTGATTTTTCTCTTTCTTTTCACAGCAACCTATTACACTTCAGAAAATTGTTAGCAGGTCTTTTTCAGATTAAGCAATCCCATTTCTTTCAGGAAACAGTTGTATATCATGCAACATAGTCATAACTCTCATCATTTCTGCTGCTCCCACGTGAGCTGTCTGTGATGGGTACCTGTCTTTCTTGTGGTCCTGCAACCAAAACGGATTAGTTGCTTCGCTGAGGTCTTAGCAGTTCTGCAGAGAGTACCAAGAGGATTTCATTTGTCTTACAGACTATGCATGCTTCTGTTTATACACTCCAGTATAACACTAGTTTTTTTCACAACATCACGCTGTTGAAAGTTTCCTGGATAATTGTCCTTGTCTTT
>NW_009235085.1:4868-50534 GCF_000690835.1 Fulmarus glacialis
ATAGCTGAAGTATTAATTTCCCCATGTTTTAATTCAGATAGAAAGATTTATTATGTTTTGTATGGTCTTCTGCTGGAAAGCTCTCCAAGTTGCAATGAGTTCAGAGACCAAATCACATTACTAACATGTTAGCTGACTCCGTCCATGTTACATTTGTTTGTTCTTGTTCCCACACTGCAAAACTATGACCACTGTATATGCCTGCAGACTGCTTTAATGATAAATTCAGCTGATTAGAATAGCTGTTGCAGTAACATTCTTTAATAATATGGATAATTTCTGGGCTGTGTGAATAACTTCTGAGAGTTCCGAATCTTTTCAAAAATATTTGCTATTCAGAAATAGGTAGTGATGACTTTGAGCAAACAATTTGCAAATTATGAATTATCTTCACATTCTTTTTTTTACTCATTCACAACTCAGGTAAATGGCTCATTTGCTTGCCGATTGTCTCAAGGCAGCACTTAAATATTTTTCCTCATATCCCACTGATCTGAGAATGATCTGGCACACTCAGTGCAAACTTGGAGGATGGGTGTGAGGGAACAACAGCCTGGGGAAGTGCCACAGTCCCTATTCCCACTGCCCCCACCAGAGGATGGAGATCCTTTCAGTGGCTTCGAAAGTAACTGGAAGACATGGTCACACAGAACATCAGACACACACCAGCCCCTACAGAAGAGAATGGGGCTATAGCCATGCTGTACTTACACATGAGACTTTTCTGCGGCAGTGGCTTTTGCCTCCTGCCATGAGACAGAGGACCTGGGAGGGGACAGAGAACTTTCCCACCACACAGTTACAGCAAGTGCGCGGCCTTAGCTATTGCAATCCCTGTCTCAGCCATCTCTCTGGAGAATGGGATGACCAAGTATCTGGGCCACACAAAGCATCCTACATGAGAAGGAAGGATGGAGGAAAGTCAGTAACTCATGGCATGTGCTTAGCAAATCTATCAGCCACTGCCACTCCCCTGAACTTGAGTGGGCACTGAAGAATTGTGGGGCTTGGTACTCACATTTTCCTTCTTCCTTATTTCTTTAATTTAATCCTTCAAAGGTGTACAGTCTCCAGTTTGAGTCACACGCATTTGTTTATACTTCTAAAAAGGATGATGAAGCACTTAAAATAGAGGGATTGTAAATAAAGAGTAACAAGTACAGTGCATGAACAAGATGATTCCCCAAAAAATAACAAACAAAACTCATTTTGCCAGTATATTTCATTATACATATAGGAAATCAGGCATTGCACAAAGGGATTTTCACACTGAATATTTTCTACTCAGAAATGTGTCCTTTTACCCAAGATGATAGGTGAGCAGTTTAATTTAAATTGAAATAAAAAAATGAAGCCAAAAGTTTTCTATCTAAAGTTAGACAGAATCTGGATCTGATTTATCTCAGTGGATAACACTATCACTAGGAGAATGACCCTTTTTATTCATCTGACATATATAAAAAAAAAAAAAGACACTATGGGTTATAAAAATCACATTAATATTTTTTTTCCAATATGTGAACTCTCTGCTACACTTCATGAATGAGCTTTGAAAGACTGACGGATTACGACTGATCAGATTTGCCAAACCTGGAGATTTTCAGTGCAGAGTAAGTTTTAATACTCTAAGGTTTTATCTATATTTGTATGCATTTCAGCACAATAAAAGCAGATCAGTGGATCAAAGCCGTTGCTGTTGAGGCCCCTACATCTGCACCACATGTGGTCCAGGGGCTTCACTTTGGACTAAATTTAGTCTAGACTGAATATCACCACTACACATATGGTTTGAAGCTGTCCAAAGACCCAGTCACTACTTTGGACACTTATGACCCATCAGAGGTTGGAGCAGGCTTGGTGCATACCTCCAGCAAGGCTTCTTGTGCCCTTTCCTCCTAATGGAATCTCATGGGCTTGCCCTGGAAACAGAACCAGTGTGCACTATGTGGAGCTGATCAGGGGTTTCACTTCAAAACCTCACTGCTCCATGCCAGGTTGTTTCTGGGGATGGAGCCCAGTCAGTTGAATCTGCAATTAGGCAATCCAGCAATCTGAAAAAAAACCACAGTAACAGCTAAATTTCTAAAGTACCTGTTTGTTCCAAAGGAATGCATGCTGCTGAAACCTTGCTGCAAATTGCATTTCTAATTTTGCTGCTATTAAAGGCAAGGATCAGCTGGTCTGAGAGTCTGCAAACCCTATGATTGCCACAGAAGGGGAATCTTCCTGCCAAATTTACCCTGGAATTGTAAACTTTGGAAGACTGACCCAAGATTTCCAAAAGTGGGAAGGAGATTGAAAAACATGAAACAAGCAGAGGTTACAAGATCCGGATCATGTATGTGAAACTATAAAATCCCAATAGCCCTAATTCAGCCTGGGGGTTCCTGGGGGTTTAACCTTCTTGCTAGAGATCTGGGAGCTACAGTCATGTCAGATCCGGGGCTCATAAATTATCGAGGTTGCATCGCATGCTGCCTCGAGGTCCTGGATATAGAGAGGATTTACCAGTGACCCAGTTGCAAGTCCATGTCACAGCACTGCAGATCTTAGAGCGATAGCCCTTTGTGGGAAGGAAATGTGAAAAAGCCCTTGCTCTACAGGCTCTACAGCTTCGGAAAAATCCCATTGAATGTAGGAGGTATCAATGAAGAGTATCAGGTTGCCATTTTCTGACAAAACACACCTTTCTGATTTTTATTTTTTTTATTTGTGATTCTTTATGTGCTTCTAGAAGTATGGTAATAGTAAAAAAAATAATTAAACAAAAATCACAGCCAGCTCTGCATTTAAAACTGTTACTCTGGAATATTCCTAAAAGGACTCAAATTGGATATTCATACCATCCCTTTGCTACTTTAACTCCCCACCCGCATACAGTATGCCAAGCTGTTCCTGTGTAGTGATGTGTGCCTGCCTGTACGCTGTATGTCTATATTAATACACAGGCACATATATATAAGAAATGGCTGTGACGGTTGCAGCCAGGGAAGGGAAGTTTTGTGCCTCCGCAGAGCTCTGCAGGGAGGGACTGCTGAGAAATGGTCCAGAAGGTTCCTTACGACAGTCAAGTTCAGGAACTGAAATTAGTAAACTGCCATTTATGTAGCAGCAAAATGAATTATTTAATCTGCTGTGGGGACTGAAAGTCTAATTTTAAAAGTCTAGCTTGCCTAAGAAGACCTGTGCAAAGACCTGTTCATTAAATGTAAGGCAGTACTAAGCGTTACTGCATGGCTGGATGTCTTGGGAGGGGTTGTCTGATGCTAACTGCAGTGGCTAATCTGTCCCATAAATTATGGGTAACAGCTGAACAAGAATCAGTTTCCCTGTTTTATAAATACTTTGGAAAAGCTGAGGGTTTCCTCCTTATGCCACATCCAGAGCGTTTTTGCTCGGACACCGCTGGGCTCCCTGCGGGGTCAGTGCCTGGGGGCGCAGGAGGCTGCCGCAGCCCTGGGGCTGCATCCAGCTGCCCTGCAAGGGGGAAGGCCCTCGGCCGGACCCTGCAGACTGACAGAGGAGGTAGAGCCCTGCTCTGTCCTGGGGCCCTGTTCCATCCCTCTTCCCAGTGGCCAGGGCAGGCACAGGGGCTCGCAGGGGCCAACCCATGGCCCAAGGGAGAGGGAGAGTGAAGGGACAAAGGTTTGACTTTGACAAGGCACTACAGAGGGCAGCTGAGCATCCCTTCTCACCAAAACTTCTGTCTAGCTCAGCATTTCCCTGTAAGAAGCTCCACTTCGGTGCATCAGCATTTTTCTGACACAAAAATATTTCCTGGAAAAATTTCTGACTGGCCAGTTACTAACATGAGCATCAGTAACGAGCCTCTCCAAGTCAGCAGTGATTAACTTTGTGTGTATCGGCTAGAGAAAGGGGTAATTTCTGTATTGCATGGCAGTTTGTCCTCCAGACACTGAATATATGAAGCAGGACTTCAGTGGTTAGTAAAGCACCCTAGCTTGAAATTAAGGAAAGGTGACTTGTTTTATGCTCCTCTGTGCTGTAGGGGCCTTTTCTGCCACCTTCACGTCATGACTCAGACTCTTGTTGTCCTGTGGAAAACGCTGTGCAGGGCACCAACGAGCTCCTTCCCAGGCTAGAATCAGATTTTGCATTGTAAGAAAGAAGTGAAAGAAAAGAATAAAATACTGTACAATACTTTCCATTTTGGTTGGCTGGTTTTTAATATGTAATGCCACTCTGAAATAAATAAAACTAAAATACTGTAATATGTCCATAGAATATAAATACATATAGTCATTCCATCAGCCAATCAATTATTTTTTAAGTACAGATATGTACATGTAAATAAACATTTAGATTATCCAGATGAGTAGGAGGCTCTGAAAGAATTTTGAAAACCTTAACTAGGAAACGCCTGCTGCAGTAAAAGCCGCCAGATGCATGTGTGAGGTGCCCCAGTGAGATCAGGTCCAACCATCTTTAGTCTATTTGCTCATGAATAGCAAAAGAAGGAGATTTAAATCTTCATTGTTACTTCAGTACAGTCTAATTAACTTCCCTGCTTCCTCTGAGAAAAACAACCACCCCGCAGACAAACACACATGGATAACATCACCCAATATCCTGAAGAGCTTTGGGGATTTTCAATGATTTCAAAAGTGGGGTCGTTTCTCTCTTTCTTTGCTCTCAACCCACATCATACATCTTAGGCAAACACCACAGGAAAAAAAACAAGCAGGATGACATTCAGAGATGTTGCATGGCTTGCGATTGTGAGGCGCGGGAGATAACTGTCAGAGATACACAATGCTGCAGTGTCTGGTGAATCACATTAATTCTCTGGTCCTTAAGGTGAATGCTTTTCTTCCGTGATGCACTGCTGGCTCTGCGAACAAATTCCTGACTTCATTCCTGGCTACCACTTACCGCCTCGTGCCAGCATCTGCTGTGCCAATTGCAAGTGCATCTCCATTTGAAGTGAACCAAACTGGGAGCTGAAAATACTTGCCTAAAAGCACAGTTTGGCATGTTTAACTGTGCAGCTCAACACACAGGCCCTGCTCCTCAGATCTGTTTTCTTTCTAACCTACTTCTGTGCCAGTAAGTATTCACCTGGAAGTCAGTAGTGCATGAAAACATTCAAATCAGTCTGCTGCAAGGGATTTATAGACTGTGTTTAGCGTAGGGCAACTCACCAGAGAACTTGTCTTCAGGCGCTGCCACTGCAACTCCTCTTTCCTGCTTTCCACTGCTTCCTGTGCCCCAGAAAGAAGCAATTTTTGAGTTTTCAGTAAGGAAGGCCTCACGTGGTCTTATATTTTACTGCTGTTAAGATCCTTGGCTGCCATAGAAAGAGCAGAACTACATAAATGAGCCTAATTTTTAAAATATCACGAATTTCATATTCCAGACCTAAAAAATAGCAATTCTGCTCATAGCGTTGGCTTAAATTTTACCATAGAAGCAGTTCTACAGGGAGAAAATAGCTCAGAAAGCAGAGTTTGTTTTATGACGATTCACAGAGGTGAATCTTAGGGTTTTTTTTTACATTCCACCCAGTTAAATTATCTTGACCCCAATATTCTAGCCTTTTCATTTTCAGCAAGGTTTGACTACCTGGCTGACGTTTCATTGTTACTCCCCTTTATACTGCACAGCCATTATTAAAAAACAGAAGCAATCAAATGTCTTCTCTTCTGCTTTCCTCCTGACCCCTGGCTCTTACTAGGAAGGAATCTAGTTTCAGTAAAGCCTCTCTTCAAAAAATTGGACGCTTGTTTATGGTTATTCTGGTATTCCCCAGAATATATGTCTTAAGTCCCCTCATGTTAGGCAAGGCCTAAAAGCCATACATGGATACATCTTGGCTGCAAAATCAATCCTCATGACTACCGCACAAAACGTGGGCCTGGGTCAAAATGACCACAGCAGGAATTGGCATGCTCAGAGCACAGCTGGTGGGCTGTGTCCCTCAGGGAGCCTGTGCTGCAATTCCCTCCCATGGCAAAGCCTGTTCACCATGTTTGCATCCCTCCTGCCATCTCGTTCCTGCTTTAGCATCACAGATTTTTGCCTGCTCAGTATCGCTGATGTAATTGCACATGGAGCAAAGCTGTAAGCCAGACCACAAGTGAGCTGTATTGAAACACAGTTATTTTCTAAAGTTTTTTTCCAAAGAGGGGTCATTTTAAAAGTCCCGTTTCCAGCAAAGCCCCACAGACTGTTGCAAGAGCACAACTGAGGAGAAAGCAAACTGCGATGTGGGGGTGGGAACGACAGATGGGGGAGGAAGCTTGTCAGCCAGCTGCACCACCAAATTAAACAAAAAACTATACAAAGCTGCAGCCCCAGGCACTTCTCCACCTGAACTTTTCATCACAGTGGCCCTAAAGCAGGAGTCAGTGCCAACTCCCCAGCCAGGTGCTCCTAACAACATGTAGGAACACAAGCTGAGGCACCTTGGGAATATTCAGGCTCATCAGGAAGGTCCCAATAAGTTTTAGGCATCTCCAGGGTTAGGTAATATAAGAGAGAAGCTTTTGGCTTTTTGTGACATTAACTGGAGATAGGTTACTAAATTTTGTGGATGGAATGGGGGAGATATGGACCTTGCTTTTTTACCAGACCCCCACTGAAATCAATATTGAACCTGGAGCAGGGTTACGCCCTCATTTTCATGGAAGGCCACATACCAGATGCCGTGTAACACACCCTTCTGATACATCGAACACTCTCTTGACTGTTTTAAAGATTCCAGCTACAACTCCTAAAATTCCCTGTCAGCATGGTCTGTTTCTTCTTTCCTTTTAGTTTTTGATGGCTTTTTTTGGTTTTGTTTTTGGCATTTATTTGTGGTTGTTTGTTTTGGGTTTGTTTTGTTTTGTTTTGTTTTGTTTTCCCAAAAAGAGGTCCTTCTATACTTTTCTAGCTGAAACAGAAGTTTTTGTGACGTGGACTGATATGTTAAAAAAAAAAAATTATCATATTGGTCACATTTTTTCCTGAGTTTTCCAGGAGGCTCTTGGTGCACGTATCTCTATTTGGCTTCAGATATTTTCTAATAAAATATCTTTCGGGAAGGGTTGTTTCTATTGAAGTATGTATAATGTGAAATACTGTGAGCACTGACATCCTGTCTTCCTACTGAAATCTACCGAAACTTTGCCAATGGCTTTAATGGAAACACTTGGTTTCTACTTCTGACTCTGTGAGTTGACCAGCCGTTCTCTGTAACTCAGTTTTTCGTCTGTAATAACAACACCAAATGTGGCTTTGCTGTGTTGGAAACATTTGGAGGGTGCCTCTGAAGTGCTGCTCACTTTCTTTCCATAAAAACGAGACCCCAAACAAGCCTGCACGCTCACAGCAGCCTCTGCAAGGCTTTGTGGAGTGCTCTTGCTTGTGCATTTCATACCTGCCAGTTTCTGCATTTCAGTCTGCTGGTGGGGTGGTCTTGCTGCAGAATGTCCCTCCTCCCCTACCTTCAAACAATCATTATTTCTTGCTAGTGGCATTTCATCTATGTTTTGAATTCCTGTCTTTCTAATCCTTACCCTTGCTGGAGTCAAAGCACAGACGTGTCTATAAAGATAAGAATTTCAAAACCTGAGTTACACAAAGAGAATATTTTTGAAAGTCTAACTCTTGTGTTTCACGATTAAATGAGCTCTGAACTCTTTTGAGGACATGGGTAATTACATTGGTGCGTAAACACTGAGTCTCTTTAAGAACTTAAGAATCTGGAGAAAGATTGGCATAGAGGAAAAGAAACAAGAATTTCTACATGAACAAATTTCTATTAGTTGATTCTGGTCTCTGGCAGTAGGCAGAAAAAAAAAGGATAAGAACATCTGAAAAAGAGAAGACATGACAGTCAGAAAATTATCAACCAGCTCATGAAGGTGAATCCTGTGCAACACATTGACTCACGTTTTTCTTGATATCCTCAATTTCTCAAAGATCATACCTTTATGAAGGTGTAACTTTGATAAGTATAGACTAGCAGCTGCGCATGTAATGAAAATCAGAGATAATTAATCATATCATTATTGCGTACCATGTATAATGCCTGATGCATTATTTATGCAGGAAGAGATAGATTTTTAAGGCCAGAGGTGTCATTATAATTATGTAGTTTGACCTCCTGCCTGACTCAGTCAACACAATTTCACCCAGTAACTCCTTCTTTAGCACCAATGCCTGCCTGAACTGCAGTCTTTCAGAGAAGTCTCCACTCTGGACGTGAACGCTCGACATGATAGGCAGTCTACCTCATCCCAGCAAAAATCTCTTCCAGTTTCAGAGAGTGGAAAATTTATTTTAAGACAAATCAAAAGGAAATTTGTGTTGGAAAAACACAATTGCAATTGATTTTTTTAAACAATGCTGAACACTACAGTTTTACCTTGAAAAACTTTTAAAAAAGGTTTCATCTCATTGGACTTTTTCAAGCAACCCTAAATTATTTCCTACATATCATTTAGAAAAAACAAAATTCTTTTGACTTTTTGTCAGAGCTTTTGCAACTATGTTTTTTCTTTCGAATTTTTTCCCCTCACAAGACAGAAAATAATTTTTTGAGAACTCTAGTTCTCAAACAGAAACACAGAAAAATTTAGTTTGGTAGGGACCTCAGGAAGTCCTCTACAACCCACTTCTTTAATATCTGTGATTAAAGAATAAAAGTAACAAACAAAACCCTTGTCCCCTTAGAATACAAATGTATTTCATGACTGAAGAAGTATTTGTTTTCATATTTTTCTGCTAACGTGCCTCCAAATTCAGGAGGTTGGAATGGTTGTGGGATTACCTACGGAAATTTAGGTTTGGAATCATGACATTAAAATTTGGGCCATTCAATGAAGTGGATTAAAATGGGAAATGGTCAGTTCGGTCTCTCTGTCTTGTACCTGAAGAAACAGGCTCTTTCAGAAGGGTATGCAGAACCACAGCTAACCTATGGCTTCCAGGTTGACTGTCATAGTAACACAGGTGCCTTAGACTTTGGCCTAAATTCTGATTGCACAAGTCTAACCTATGTCCATAGCCTTTCTCCTGGAGCTGCAAGCACCTTGCCAGCTTATGTCCCAGGTGGAAGCTCTAGGTACAAAAGAACGAGACCCATGAGGAATTTCCCTGTGAGGGAAATTTCCCTGTGAGGGAAATTTTCCTGATGGCTGAGTCCAGTTCTTAAATTTCCTTCAAATTTCTGACCAGGCATCAGCTGAAATGAGTCTTGAACCATCTTAGATTTGAACAATCAGGTTAAAGGCAAAAGTGTTATGATTCTACACACATAGTATTTAAGTTTTTAACACCAAATAATTAATGTTTTTCATGTGTGCAATGCAAGAAAGCTATTGGAGACATCTATCTTCAATTCAGTAAAGTTATTACAAAGGATTATGTCATCAGATGTATGAACGTTCATATGTCTTTCCAGCTGCATTGTGGGTAGCTTCTTTTGGTTGGCAGTGACTATTATAACAATTATTAAAAATGGTCTTAACTCTATACTCACAGAACTGTATATATATGTAATACCTTCTGTCCTAGTATTCCTTAAAAATAAATGGTTAAGCTTTGTTTTTCTCCTTGAGACAGACTAAATATCCCTACTTTAGCAAGGGACAAATGAAGCATGTTAGGGTTAACTGCAAAAGGTTAGCATTGTCTCAAGAAGACAGAGGCAGGATTCTTCTGACCAAATATCAGAGATACAGTCACCTCTCAGTCACGGGTCATCACCTCCCAATACACATATCTGAATTAAAACAAATTAATCACAATAAAAACATACCTATTTCTTTCCATTGCTAAGATAACTAACGCAGGTGCCTCCATTGTAGACATCAATGTTCAGTCAGATAAACGCCTCAGAAAAGACAGAATTTATGTTTTCTGGATCCTTGAAAAATGCAATACCCACTGTGTCATTCTGCATTTTACGGTCAAACATTTCCTCATGGTTACTTACATGCTTTTAAAAATTTAGCCAGATCACTTCCAATTCCCCTGGCACACCTCCCCTCTATTTTATCCTATTTATACCATGTAGAAGGCTTTAAGGTTTTCATCTGTTTTTCACATTTCAGGCAGCACTGCTTGAAATACTATGTTTGCATTTTTTTTTCTTTCGTATTCCTTTAATGTGCTGCCTTCATGTATGAGCTAGATGAGGAGCTGGGAGGCAGCACGCTTACTTTCCTCTGCAGCTGCTCTTTGTGTGGCTCCACAATGAGATGCCAGTCATGTGCGAGAACACTGTAAACCCCACGCTTCTCCCCTTTTGCTGATGCTTCTGTCCCGCTGCTGAGGTGACTCAAGGAACAGAAATGCCTGGCAAAAGCCTTAACCTCCAATATATGCCTGTGCATTAGTATAGTGAAAAAAATTCTCTAGAATGCTGCTTACACATTTCAAAACTGGTTTTATTTATTATTGCCTTTTTCCATCCTTCGGTTTCTGATATACTGAATTTCATTATAACATTGAAGCTTGCCTTTCAGAAACAGTGTGTATATGTTATTTGCTGCATCTGAAAAGCAGGTGTTCTCAAGCCAATCTGAATATTTTGAGCAAATCCCTGCTTTGAAATGCAAATGAATTTGCAATGTCTGCATAGTTTGAGATAAAGCAGTTAACAATGAATTAATCCTTGTTTTATGCAGTTCATTATCAAGAGACTATGACCAGGCCAACAATGTATTTGGAACATAATAGGGTCTTGCTAAACAGGTAGAGACTCTTTATTCAAACTGAGCACTTACAGTTACAGTGAGTCTAGTTTTTGAGGACTGCATAAAGCAGCACAATAAGCCGGATATAATTTTTCGTGTTTGCCCTAAAACTTGGTGCGTAGGTACAGTTTAGCCTTATTCCAGAACCAAAGTCTCCCAGAAGGTACTAAAATATTGTCATGTGGAGAGTTTCTAGTAAATTTAGTTTTAAATGGGAAACGGCTGCATTCAGGGGAAGGTGACATTTTTAAATGAAAAGGTGATTCCAAACCCGTGTTATTTTCATGAGAAATTCTCTTGCTCTGAAAATTTCAGTCATTGGCAATAAATACATAAGAAATATTCTCTAAATCTGCTGAGGTTTGCTTCTTTCATTCCACCAGGCAATGGGTTTGGTTCAGATTTAGCCTTCTGTGCTTAATGGGACCATGCTGATGTAGCAACTGCACTCGAGTTCCCATGGCAGTTGGTGTGGATGATGGGAGAAACAGGCCTGGAGTGCAAAATTAGTAGTTCACCAGTATAACAATACTGTGCAGTCCTTCATCTAAACAAAAATTGTGGCTAATGATCTTCTGCCATGCTGCTCTGTCTCTGCTGGGACTCTGTAGTGAAAGGGATAGCACTCAGCATCTTTAACATCCCTGTGCACAGAGGACACTGCACTGCTGTGGGGTGAAGCCTTATTCTGCAGGCGTGAGAATGACTTGCTGAGCTTGAGTCTTTGGGATGAGCTGTGATGTGGAAAAAGAGGAGGTGTGTATTCCTAGAAAACAGATTGCAGGTGACCCCTTTGCAGACCCACTCCCACGGGGGCTCTAGAGTTGATCTCCCTCCTAGCCGTAAGCCTAACCCAAAGCCTACCCCAGGCTGGGCTGAGCCTTTGCCAGGGACCCCTACCTTCAGTGTGATTGAAAAATATCTCAGGGGAGAAACCTGACCGTGAGCTCCACCTTCCCTTGGCTGATATTTAAATTAGAAATGCAGCCATTCCCCCATCCAGATATATCGCAGGTTGATTAAGACAGAATTAAGTCTAGATACATAGGTGAGGGGAAAACTTCCTGAGAAGTTTGCAGGGAATAAAACTTCTTTTCTTTTTTTTTTTTTTTTTTTAAACAATAGATTGCTGTTATACTTCCCCATAACTCTGCCATAACTGTATGGCACTGTCATAAGTGAAGGTGTTTGTTCATTAGATTCTGTTTTATATTCTGGATCTGTTTAGTCTTAGCTACTCAGTGTTGAGATGCTATACAATTATTTACTTGATATAGCAGTTTTCTTCCCATTAATGCAGGTTTTTTTGCTCAATGTGTTTTGATGACTTATATTCACGATCTCCAGACTGCTGAAAAGGAGGACTTTAGTTTTGCCTATCTCTAATCACTGTAGTACATAATAACAGATGGCAGTATTCCTAAACTGCCTTATTCAACAAATGGTATGAGATCAGACATCTCAATGATTTCATTGTCCTGACTAATAATAATTATTATTATCAAGAACTAAGAATGAATCTTCAACTTCATATTGATATAAACACCTTGACCTACATTTTTGGGATTGCTAGCAGTTCTGGTTGCCTCCATTTATGAGTCTACAGAGAACAGACCGTAAAGACTCCTGAGTTTCAGACCAGACTTAGCAACATATATTGAAGATTAGATTGCTTTAAGGGATATTATGCTAGACTAGCAAAATTGCTTTTTGGCACATAGGCTCTCATCACTTAGGCTGGATTTTGTTCAGTTCAGGTATTGGTGGGTTTTTTCCTTATAGCTGCTAGAGATAGAAATATAAAATGAAAAATTTGTGTAATGTTTCAGAAGAGCAAACAATCATTTTGTTGATGCTTTTATCATGATGTATCTGAGCTAGTTATGCTTAAAATAGAGGGGCTCATTTCCCCACTGTCTCAAGACACAACTGAGCAGAGCAGCAGTGACAGAAGGAGAGAGAACGCTTCCTCTCTGTGCTGACTCCTTCATTCTACTCCAGTAATACACTGTATTGCTGACCTGAAGGGATTTCGGGGGTCCAAAGGTTGTTGGACTGCAATCAATATTGGATTTGAGGTCTCCTTTCCAGCCAAGAAACCAGGATTCAATAAAAGTTGAGCTGAGACCGGGTCTCTACTACAGCCTCTTGGGCTGGCAGACCAATTGTTCTAGTTTAAATTGCAAAGCAGTCTCCTATTCTAATATTGATACATTTTGTGAAAGACAGAGTTTGCACATTTTCTTTGTTAAGAATAACCTTTAAAATATGAAACAAAGGAATTACTTTAAAAAGATTTCCATTCATGAGCCACTTCTCAAATCATTATCTTGCTGCCTGACAGTACTAATGAGACCCAATGTTCAATTTTTTTCAAGGTCTTGAAGACAGTGTCCTCAGGTATCCCAGAAGGAAATAATCTCTTGTTTAAAAATTAATAAAGAAAAAGTAACTTAACTTCTACAGGTGCTGTGTCAAAGTCCTTATCTAGCTTTCAAGAATTTCAAAGCCAATCTTTTTGAATTTTATTTTAACATATTTTCATCACTGATAGCAGAAGGAAAATAATTACATAGATGTAGGAAAAAAGAGTGCTCAACAACATTTCAAAAACATTTAAAACCAAGGTTTCTGTCAATATTTCTTAAAGATGCTGCATATCCATGTAAGACAAGTAAGAGCAGGTGAAAGGGTGGCATAGCTGTCTGTAAACAGCACTCTGTGATTAAAAAAACTTAAAGTCCATTGACCATGCTGAATGTGAAGATGGATGTAAGGTGCTGGAAAAGCTTCAGGCATAATTCGTTTCCTGAACATTTATAATTAAGGCAGTCTACCAAACGAAGGAAGTCATGGTGCTGCCATGAATGCTCCATTGCATGCTAGGAATCATTCATGTTGGTCTTTTTATATATACATATAAACAGAAGGAACAGGACTACCTAAGTCATCAAATTTCAAATGAGTCATGCATGAGTAGTTTCAGATACTTCAGTTTTGAGTGGTTTCTTTCTTCCTTCATTTAAGGAAGCCTTGGGTGTCAGCTCTTTGCTCCACAGATAGCAGACCCATGGGACTCCTTGCTGAAGACTGCTGTGATGCAAGTAGCTTACAGGATTTCCAGAGGAAACTGAACAAGTGCTTGGAAGAAAGATCTATTGAGGGTAACTAAACAGACAAACTACAATGGACTCAAGATACTCCCCAAATTTAAGAGTAGTCAGAAGCCAGGAGAATATTAACAGGCAGATTTATGTAGGCTCAGTCTCTCCTCTTCTTCTTCTTCTTCTTCTTCTTCTTCTTCTTCTTCTTCTTTTTTTGTTCTTCTTGTTCTTGTTCTTACTCTTCCTCAGACATGTTTGTAGTCATTATTATTTTGTTATAATTATTCTAGTTTACAAGCTGTAACTGATCACTTTTGTTCTGTTGTCTATAAGCCTAGAAGTACAATACATGGGTACCTATAAATAAAGACCATATCTTTTTGACCATTGGATTAAGCTCTGCATTCTCTGAAAATCAGACGCCCACTCCCTCCAGTGCAGTTGATGATAAGGAAAGTATTAGTATAAGTAAGGATACCTGGTCTTGTAAAATCCAGCCAATGGGCAACTTCACAGTCTTAATTGTCCAAACATGAGATGGTTGGTTGTGCGCTCTCTATGTCATGACAAGCTCCTATGTAGCCCATCTCCAGTCTGAGACAAGGAGGTTCATATCGTCTCGCAGTGCCAAGACTAGAGTCTACTTCGCTTTCCAAGCAGCCATGCTCTGAGATGCTTTGAACACGTAGTACTAACCTGGCATCTCAGATGCTTCACATGCCGGATGATCCCTGGGGACAGCTGGGTACTGCTTCCATCACCGTCTTCCTAGGGACAACCACTTTGGCCACACCACTACTAAGCCTTTAACACTTTCTGTGTATTCTGCAGGGTGTTCTTGACCAACATTCCTCTGCCCCTGCATTTAACAGCCTCTTCAAGTACAGAGAAGGTTCAAGTGCTACATCCTGGACTTGTTTACCCTGTATATTTTGGTGGGCAGGCCCTGGAGACACTCATGAAGCTCCCTGTGGCTCCCCTGACAGCACAGTCACAGGAGCTCAGCTGCTGCACAGAGGGGTGCTGCAACTAGAGCAGCCCCCTGCAAAAAGGCTGTGTGCCCCAGACGTGGGGGTGCCTGCAGTCAATGGCCAGGATGGCACTACTGACAGAACATGGGTTTAAGTGAGCCCTTGATCTGTGCCAGTACAACCATCCTAATATTTTTGTGGTTTTAGCTTCTGGTAGGCTTTGGCAATGCTTGACTCTGTTTTACATTTCTTCTAACTCAGATATAATTTAAGACCATCCATTAGGAATCATGCCACCCTACCAGTTCTCCAAATTTGCATGTTTTCTCGCAGAGAAAAGCCAGCTGTTTCCCTGGCTGTTTAAAAGTCCCTTATGCTCTTCTGCACCCTACTATCAGCACATGTTGGCACAGGAATTTAGGAGGGAACGCTTGGAGACAGTTTTTTGCGGTGTATCTTTTGGCAGAAGATCTGACTAAAAGGGTTTTGGTCCATCCACCCCAGCTGTTCATTCTTGTCTCTAAGGGTGGCCATTTCTGTCTATGGAGAAGGTTGCTCAGGGAGAAGAAAAGATGAACCCTTTAGACTTGATCTGCCATCTACACAGTGGAGTTTCAGAACATATCTGAAATTTTTTAGACAGATACAATTTTAGGTATGATTGATCGACCTTCTGAGATTTATTGTGTTTATGGAAACTTCAGAACATCTCTTCTGATATCCTACACATTACAAGCTACTCTGGATTACTTCTACACTTAATCCAGGAAGATGTATTTGACTAACATACTTCTCTTGGCAGTTTATTTCAATAGTAATCGACCTGACTACTGAAAGTCTCTGCCTAATTTTTCTAATTTGAATTTGCTTGACTTAAAGTGTTCTATTATAGATTTTTGTTTTACCGTCCTTTCCCAGATTAAACTGTCTTTTAGGATTTATCATCTTCTTCCCATGAAGATTTGTTTGCAAAGAAATCAACCCACCTTGAGTCTTCTTTTCAATAAGCTAATCAGAACCGTGCATCTTGCAGAGCAGATGTCATTGTTTGAATGCCTTGTTCTCATTGTTATTTATTATTCCACTAATCTTTGTGGAAAACTTTATCATTAGTAACTGTGTATTTAGAATCACTGGCAAAGTTGTTCTGTAGAACCAGGTTTGACACTGATCCTGGCAGAACTCTACCAGTAAGCTCTCTCTTTGATAATGGTTTGCCACAGAGAGATACTTTTTCAAATGTCAACCAATTATGAATTCATTTACTGTGTGCCTTCTTGACATAATTCAATGCTGTATTTCTTTTACCCCAGGAAAAATCCTGGCATAACTCTAAGCACATTATGTCTACATAGCTTCTTTGTCAACCAAACTTGTAATCTCATCAAAGAATGAATTCAGGTTTTTGTGACAGAACCTATTTTCCATTAGATCATGTTGGCTGGCATTAAACATATTCTGATCCTTCGATTCTTTATTAATTGAATTCCATACAACCCTTTCCATTATTCTGCTCTCACTGGTATCAGAGAACAGACTAGTAGTCACCTGAGCTATCCTGCTTGCTGTCTTTGATAAAATACTGACTGCTTTTTGTACTTTTTATGAGAAACATTCTGATATTTCTTCACTGAGATTCTTGCCAATTTTTCCTTCAATTTCAAGCTACTTAAACTCACTTTCTCTCTCCTAAGCGCTTGGTTGAAATCTGTTCAGCAATGCAAAGCAAAATGTAGTAAAAACACATTATATCTGACATTGCATAAAAGCCACAAGAAATTGCAAACACTGCTTGACTTGCAAGGCAAAACACAAGGTGGCAAGGTTGACCCGTAATGCCAGCAAACACTAGGAAAACTCTTGGCAACACAGGCCTATTTTTTTTACTTCATAATGAAATCCCCCAAGAGGTCAATTTTGTGCTGTCTGGCTTCATTGCAAATGCTTCACACAACTCTATTGCTAATTCTCTACATGTCATTTCCATAGTGCAAAGGATTTTCCAGGTTATGGACAGTGACCTCCATCAAAACTTCAATCCTAAAAGTAGGAAATCGATTTAGGTCTGGTCTACATGAAGAAATTGGCCATCACAGTGACTTTATTCCAGAACAATTATTCTGTTCACAATGCAGAGCAGAATAAAAATGATTTTTAGTCCAGAAGACAGTACTGTCCAAGAGCTGTAAGAGTGGGGCTTCCCTGCAAGAGCAGAGGCACCAGGAGCCTGGGAGGCCAGCAAGACCAACTGGGTAGGGTATTCACTGACTCGGGCCCCATCTCACAGCCCTCAAACAAGGTGAGCAGAACAGGGCTCACAGTAACCTTGGTCAGCTCAGAGCCCAGCGATGTCCAGGCAGATCTGTAGTGGTCCAAGATCAAGTCAGGAAGCCAAGTGAGCAAGGCCAGGTCAAAATCAGCAAGGTACACAGCTAGGCACAACACGCCTCCACCGTTCCTCAGGCAACCATCAAGGTGAGGGTTGTGCAGCTCCTGAGCAGAGGTGGAGTGGCTCCAGACAAAGCTCCTCATAGCCCTTTCTCACACTTAGCTTTTTTTCCAATGTTACACAGCTGCATGGTATCAGGGCCGACCATGCCGGAGGCAATGAGGACACAGGGTCTCCTGGTGGGCTCAGCACTGTGGCAAATACTTGTACACTATAACAGCCATTGTTATAGTGGAATATCTGGATATATGACAGACAGTTTCAATATCAAGGCAAAGTCTTATTTAGTAGCTAGCTGACATTCTTGTAATACTTTACTTCTGCCATTCTTTCAACGAAGATGTCTCAGTGGAAAAGAAGATTCTTTAGGTCAGTGTGTGCAGTTGTCTAATGCAAGAAGAATTTAACGTGCTATGTCTAACTCTTGCTTGTGTAACATGTGGCTGTGTCACTGGATTTCAGCCGGAGCAAGGAACTCTACCCGAGTCCTGAACATCTCACCTAATAGTTTGCTGTAACATATGTTACAAAGGGAAGTTTTGATTGGGATTGTGAAATTTCACTAAAGTTTCTAAATCTGTTTTCTTAAGCATTCTCAGAAGCTCTGCTTTCATGTGAAACAGAAAAGGCAATACTTAGCACACTTCCATCAACAGGTCAAAAATCTTTCTTTCTTTCTCACTGGAAGAGTGACATAGATCATCTATTCACTTTCTTTCTTTCTCACAATTTCAGGAAGTTAATTCTCTACTGAAAAAAAAAAAAAAAAAAAGATTTAAATATAAATTTGTAGCATAAAAGGATTTGTTAGAGACATATCTGGGATGTGTTCAAGCCACTGTGAGTGATCCAGTTGTCAGAACTTAACAAGTTACCACTTGTTATCTGAGCTACAATAATGGCTCATCTGCATGCTTCTCGTCCTTGCAAAACCAAAGTGAAACCAAAGAGGAAGTTTATGCTAATAGATTTTATTTCACAAGTGCAGCAGGCACAGGGCAAGCAGCTCACACAGACTCATGTACTGTGGATGTCTGATAAGCAATAATTTGCCAACTTGTAACTGAATTACTTGTAATTGTAAGAACATATGCTATTATGTACGTTTGATTTTATCAGTATATTGGAGTATTATACTTATTTCAGACTCAGTAAGGAGACTTTGAGACAACCTAATTATTCAAAAGCTTCTGAACATGAGGGTTCAAAAGTGCTTTGACATATTGCTCCTTCCAGATTCACATCTTACTGTGGTTAAAGTTCTCATAAGCAGATGGTTCACTAACTTAAGATTCAGGGATATGTAGTAAAGCTTAGTGATCCCAAACTCAGGTGACTGCTTGAAGAAGTAGTGTTCTCTTGTGTCAATATTTTTAAGCAACAGATTAGTTTTAACTCCATCAACTTTGGATTATCTGATTTGCTGGCAGTGACTTTCTAAATGCTTTTAGTAAGAACACAAACACCTACTGAAGTCCTTCAAAAAGGGTCTAAATGCATATGAATTGTCCATTTGCCTTTCCTAAGGTCCCATAGTTTTGCTTAAATGGACTAGATATAGGCTTGTTTGTTTACTTAGATATATGCCAAAACGTTGAAATTTGAGTCTATCAAGATGAGAGCTTCTAAACACCAAAGAATCAACATTGCAGCAGGCTGCTTTCATGGTTCATGTATCTCCATGCAAGAGGAGCAGGGCACTAACAGCAAGCTATTCAGTGAAGACCAAAAATAGTTTCTGGAAAACAAATATTTTACAGATGTTTGTACTGGGATGATGAAGAATCAATATCTTTGCCTCCTCATTGCATTGAGAATTCAGGTTCAGTTTGTCATGTTTAAAAACCATAATACAATTTGCCATTCCTAAACAGTACCTACTTGCATCTGCTTTTTTTCCTTTTTTTTTTTCCTACTTGGAAACTCTAGAGCTAGTATAATACAATAAAATAATGTTCCTAATGATATTGTTCCTGGCTGTAATAGATAAGTGGTGAGCTAACCACTTTAAAACAGCTGTGTTGTATCACTGACACTGTCAAATCTGAGTCTAACAGCTTAAATACACGTCTCTTTCTTGCTGCATGTGTGTATATATATATGCATATGTATACGTATGCATACATATATATACATACTCACAAATATATATGAGTCAACATATAGTAACTGAGATACCATACTCTGCATATGCATTACACGGGCACACAAACTGAAGAACATGTGTGATGAACAGATATTTCCTTTTACACACACACAACTTTGTTAATACTGAGGTAATATTGGTAAGATCATATCTCATCACCAATACAAACTCACAAATAAGTAATCACTTAAAACATTCTACACCTCATCAGTTCTCTGCTTATCCTTTTTTTTTTCTTTTCCCTTCCACTGCCAATAGCTTACATACCTATATTAAGCTTGACCACACCTCAAAAGTTTTGCCTTCACAACTGTGAAAGACAAAAGGATGTTATTTATTATTTTAATATTATTTATTTTTTGCTAATATAAACCATAGGCAATTCTCATTTTTCAAAGATCTGTACCTCTTTTCCAGGGATGAGGAGAGTAGGAACTAAAGGGTCTGACTTCACTTGATGTGATTCTTCCACCAGGAAGAGTCTATTAGCAGCACCATCTTCAACTGTACAACTAGGTCTAAAAGAGGACATCTCTCCATAACCACAGACAACACCAGTAAAAACTGTAACAAAGGTGTGATTGTAACTGCATAAGTCACATCGCACTAGTTTTCTTGTTTGGGGGTTGTTTTTTGTTTGCTCTTTTTTTTAACTGCATAAGAATTTATAGTTGCATAAATATGTCTATGTCAAAGGAATAAAGCAAAAAGAAGTGTCAGTAAAACATTAAGACTTCATACAGCTGCCTAATACATTGTTCATATAATACCAATCTTGGTATCAGAATCTCTGGCTATTTTCTTTGGGAGGGAACACCATATTTACATGAATATGGGTTTTACACTTTTGAGACTTTCTGGATTCTAACACAGCCTTGAAACTGTCCTGATATCAGAAGACCTTGGGTTCTTTGGGAAAGAAAATAATATAGCTTCTCCCTTTCTCTCAGTAACCAGCATATAGCACTAATTCAGCTAATAAACATAGAGCACTGATGCCTAAGCTTTGATGAATCTCATTTCTATGATTTCTTCATAGAAGAAGAATGCTATTTTTAAATCCCTGACATAGATCATCTCTTCACTTTTTTTTTTCTTCTTCTATATCACATAAATACACTGATTTAGAGCAGTGTGCACTACTCCAAGCAGTAATTTGTGGAAGCGACTCCATCCTATCTTATTATCAAGTCCCATGATTTCTAATCATTATGCATATGCAGTGATTAAGTGTGCCTGTTGGGAGGAAGGCATAACATAAGGTAATATCCATGGGAAAGAAGGTTGATGGGTCTAAGTGACATAGCCTGGGTGTACAATAGGGTTCCGGATAAACAGACAAACCTGCTTATTCCCTTGCTGTTTACATCTTGCTCTGATGAACAGAAACTATGAGTTAGTTGAGTTTTCTTATAAATACTATGTTAGGTGACACACACATATACAAGCTAATGGAAAGCAGAATAGACCTTCTGGTCTAGTCATACTTCAAGGAAGATGAAGCAGTTACATCAGCCAACAGTTTTCATGTACAAAACATTAAATATACACAGACATTGTAGGCTACTCAGAACTCTGGTAAAACATCCACTTGGGAGTCTGTACTATACCACACAGAGGGAATAAAGACCTTAAACAAGGATGTAAAGCTTTTTTCTTTTTTTTTTTTTTTATATAAGCAAAACATTTCCTAGGCAAATGACTTCTTGAGTTAATACTTTACCAGAAATATTCTGTCTCTGAAATCTTTTCCTCCTTGCATCAGCTCCCTCACCCCCCCACCCCATCCCGAAACCGAGTCAGCAGCACAGGCTCCAGCACATATCCAGCTGAACTTCTGCACTTCCTTTTAATAAGGACAGATATGCAGGGAACCAGAAACTGAGTAATCAGTTTACCCAGCTAGAGACAGGCACTCTTCTCATCTGAGAAAAGCATGTTATTTGCTGAGGTAGATATGGTACGTCATCATTACTAGCATTATTTTAGACACAAATTCTTTACTTCCCTGGTGTTTCCATTTCTCCTATATTTCACATAGCAGAGTCTCACATTTACAGTGGTAAGCATTATAACCTACTTTGGAATACTTCTTACACATTGTGCTTATCAATATTTTAAAATTATGTAGTCTGACTTTAGTGTAAAGATCACCAGTGGTGAGTCACCTTGACTTGGAAGCAGCATTTTAAACAATTTTCCAAGCCCAATAATGGGATCAGCAGGATAAATATACAAATATTTCAGGACTTCCAGTAAGGATTTCATAATGGCCTCCTCTATGAATAAGTGATTAAGTCAATTTGAATTCATTAGCTGTATTTACGCTGTCTGTTTCCTTAATATTGAAAGAAAAATGCGTGGTGTAGAAGTCTATCTTTATGCCGAGAGTCAAGCCCCAGGCATTCCTTAGAGACTTTTTCTGGTATCTTGAGAAGACAGCACAGAAGGGTGTATCTGTGGCAGCAATTTGAAATTTGCACCCTCTGGCAGATCTCTTTCCATCCACCCACACTGGAATCATCATTTCCCAAAGTAGACATGCCATCGTACAAAGTATCATAAAGACACAGCAGCAAGACCAACAGCGGGGGTGGAGGGCGGGGGAAGACGAGAGAGAAAAAACCCCACAGAACATCCTCTGCCATTCACCATCAGAAATGTTGTCTGGGAAATTAATTGCTCAAATGCCACAAATGTTCATTGCTTGGTATTTAGGTGTGGCCTGAGCTATTTCTTATAAAAAGAATAGCGGCATAGTCTGCTCTCAGATAAGCTCATGCATATTCCTTAGCGGGAAGAAATTTGGGCTTGGTTTTCTCTTGGTTTACATTGAGAAAGGCCAAGATATAGAAGCAGGAAATTACACATAAGGGCCCTATACTTCTGTTTCCACATCCTGCCAAACACTGAAAAGTCAAACTTTGTCTGAGTTTCTGGAGCTTAGCTTCCCACCCCTTGAAATGATGACATTATTATGTTTCTAGACCATAAAATGGTGGAAAAAGTTTGAGATGCCCAGATGGAGAATGCTGGAGAACTGAGAAGTTATTTTATGAAATTCCAGTGGCAAAAACAAAAAGGGCTCAAATTTTCCAAACTGAAAACTGTCTACCATTCTACCTGAATTTCCATTTTCTTTCCTTTACCCATACTTTAAGTGTGGTCAAAGATTGTCTCAAGTAATCTATTTTCTATACATCATCCTTTCCCCGATGAGCTAAATAACCTTATTTACGTGGCTAGAAACATATCCCCCAGAGCTGGTTATTGAGCAGGTATAGAAAAGGGATACTGATGTTTTGTTTGCAAAACTGCAGCTACAGTATCTCCTCACATGCAAATGTCTCTTGTCATGGTATTTTCACCATGGTGTTACTCACCCAGCTGTGGAAGCAGTAATGTTTGCCAGTTTGGATGCTGGTTTGCCCTGGCATGAAAAGCAGAGCCTGCACTCCTCTAGCTAATTTTAAACCTACAAGGTCCACTAAGATTCTAGTATTGAATCTTGGGTGTTAAAATAGAGTAGGATTAGAAGACTTTTGCTCTTCTGGGAATCTGAAAAATAAAAGTTTGAAATTACTTCTGTGCTGAATTCTCATTGTCTACATCTATTTTCACTTGTTGCATTTAACACAATTTATTTCCATCACATGTACAAAAAAAATAATTGCTCTCTTAGGCATGCTTATGTGCTTATTCATGACTGAGGGATGACTTTATTTGGAATTTTTAGAATATTTTGCATTGTTCTACCTAATCTCCTACTGAGATCAGTCAGGGTTTTACACCACATCCTTAAAAAGAAACACAGAAATAATCCCAGTTTAAAATGTCTGATAACTCATCAGTGTGGTTGTCCATGCTTATAACTTCAGGGAAAGAAATAATGATTTGTAACAGGCAAAGAGGCCACATTTCTTTTCAAGAGGCTTCCAGGGACTGAAACTTGCAACTCTTGCTGTAAATATAGCACACTAATTTAAGCAGTATGTATGCTCCTCTGTTGACCCTTACTCGGAGATAGCCTATTAATACCTTTTCCGGAGTTCCCGTCAGGCCCTTGCAATGCAGTGGGTGGACAGCAGGTGGGCAGGGGTCGGGCATGCGGGAATGCAGCCTCCTTCCCCAAAGCCCACACCAGCCCAGCCCAGTGCAGCCCAGCACAGCCCGCTGGGGCAAAGCAAAGCAGGAGCGACCCGGGCAGCACCAGGCAGCAACACAGAGATGCTGCGGTCCCCTTCCCAGGCTGCTGCTGCAGCTGCCCTTGCTGTTTCTAGGAAGCAGAGCTCATTTCTCTGGGTGCATCCAGGATGCTCTAGTACTAAATTAGTGAGACCACAGGAGCTGAGAATTAATATTTCAATATAGGCTGAAAAGTTTACTTCCTTAAACTTCCCTCTTCTTTCTTCTGTCTCAGAGAAAGGTGGTTGTATGGATCAAACCCTAGCTGGGTTTTGTGTGGTTATGGAGGCTCCTTACTCAAGCTGAACAGTAGAGTTAAAATGTACCTCTGAAAAGCTAAGGAACTGACTGTCCTTAAGGCTTGGGTGCCAAACAGGACAGTATAGCAGAATGTTCACAGTTTAGGCTAAAGATGTTTTTCTGGGTCTCTAAAATGGGGTTTCTAAAAATGATGAGAGAAGAGAGAGCGAGACCGTGTCATGTTGCTTGTTACTCTAGCCAGCTTACCAAGCTTTTATACTTAAAAGTAATATTTTCACAATACCTCGAGTTAGTGTGTTACCATGCCAAAGCAGAGGAGTTCAGAGTGGCTGACAGCATTTCTGATTCCAGCTCTCGCTTTGGCTCAGCATAGCTGTGAAGATGAAATCTCACTTTTCCAGAGAGCTGTAGCCCATTACAGCACGTTGGGAATGCCTGCCAGTCGCTACCCTTGGCTAGGGGCGTGTGTTACAAATGTTCTTGTATGTGACTTACAGCAGGGGTGTAGAGAGGAGAGGTGTACCGTAGGGGTGTACAGAGGAGAGGTGTACCGTAGGGGTGTACAGAGGATCCCTGAACATGTTCTCTCTGCTGGATTCTTCTTTTGTTGGTATTGCCTTTTTTTCAATGTTTTCACTAACCAGGGAGGGAGGACAACGAGGTCCTGATCTGTCATCTGGAGCCTTGTTTTATATTCCTACCCAATAAACAGGGTATATGCTTTAGACAGCAGAACCAATTATTTACACTAAGAGCCAAACAAAAGATGCTGGAGAGAGGGAGTAGGGAGGGCAAAATTTTAATACGAACAAATACTATCGATTATTTCCCTGTGTTTATGTCATCACTGTATCATTTCTGTGAATTAATAATGGTCAGGATATCTTTCCTGAGGCCTGTAATGATTGTTTTATGCAGGTGTGGAAACTAGCTGATGCAAACAATGAAACTTTCTCCTTGACTACTTCTGTTTGCAAGAATCATAACTATAAATATATTTCAACTCAATGGCTTGCACCAGAGATGCTGGAGGATGCATAGGCTCTGGACCAGCAGGGAGAGCCCCAGCTGGTCGGCCGAGCTCCCAGCTGGCCGGCTGTGTGATCTTGGGAAAGGCACTTCACATTTGTTTTCTTCCTTTGCTTATCTAAGCACTAGTCTCACTGTATGTAACAGGGTGCCTCCCGTTTGGCCTCCAGTTGTTACAACAGAACAAACTTCAGCTTCCTCTCTCCAACCATTTGCTTTCATTTTTATCTTTGTTTTCATGTTTAGGAAAATCTGCCCCCCTGATCCCCAAGGGTGCATGTTTCTGGCTGGACACCCATGAGATGCCTGTCGGTGGACAGGGTAAAGAAGAATGGTAGGTCTCCTAATTACATGTAAACCTGGTACAAACTTAGGCACCCCTGAATACAGTTCTACCTGGAAGGTCCAGGTGACATCTGCCAACACCACCAGTGGTAGGCCTGCTGGAGCAGTGCACCATGCGGCTTGTGCAAAGGCTCAGGCATGAAGGGATTCCCTGTAAAGCTGCTGCAGACCTCTCATATCTGTCATTTCACTGCACGAAGCCCAGAGGGATGCACTCTAACCTCAATACTCTGAAGCCACTGAGTTTCATCCTCTTATCCCTATCTACTCGAGCCTGAGAACTTGAGTAAGATGAAAGCATTTCAGAGGAACAAGACAGACTAAAGTTTCCATTAATGCCTTGTATCCTTGCAATAACAAGGAATCCATTAGAGAGCCTGTAACAAATACATATGCCAGTCTTCTCTCTTCAACATTTCCCACAGGCTGCACAATTTCTTTCAGAAGCTGGATTAATGTGTCCCTGTTTTACAACAGTATTTAAACTAATGGTGAATTCACCATCTTCATGTGAAGCAACAGCATGTTCTGATCTTTAATTACTTTCTCTGTTAAGAAATTGCTTCTTATTTCAAGATTGAATTTGTTTAACTTCAGCTTCCAATCGCTGTAAAGCTTCTGACTTACAAAAGGAACAGCTTCCAGACACTGGTTGAAAGTTGAGGTTAGATAAATA
Organism: Fulmarus glacialis; assembly: GCF_000690835.1. Lineage (NCBI taxonomy): Eukaryota > Metazoa > Chordata > Aves > Procellariiformes > Procellariidae > Fulmarus > Fulmarus glacialis. Next base: position 30,741 of record NW_009235085.1, read on the forward strand.
TACATTTGTCAGTAAGGCTGAAATGCCCTTGCCTAATTATTTTCAGTTTCCAGGCATAAGCATGTATACACTGTGATCAAGTTACTTTTCATCCTTCTCTTCATCTAGCCGAACAGGTTGAGTTTATTTACCCCCTTATTTTCCAGTCTCTAATTTATTTGCCCATCTGTTGCCAAATTCATTATAGTATTTCCAGTGGACATCGTATTTCAGTACCGATGTGATGCAGTAGCTATAACTCTAAGTGTAATGACCTATTTACACAAAATAATGATGCATTATTGTAACTGCTGATACCTAGACAACATCAACTTTCAGATCTGTGATTAGCTTTTAAATGTTTGTGAATACCTAAATGTTTAAAAATATACTCTCTATGCCTCATCTTCTGCTTCCCTGTTCTCTCAACAAGAGACAGGACTGAGTTTGGAGGAAGACTTTTAATTCTTGAACCTTGAAAGTCTTCTACCAAGGGGTGACTGTTATTTTACTTTTTGTTAAAGAAATTTTTTTAAGGCTATATACTGCTTGTGTTGAGACTGATTTTATGAAGAATCTTATTACTGAAGTGAATGTGTGCCACATAGTTTGGAAAATAAAATGGCCTTTTCATGGCTGTTAGAATCATGTGCCCAGATGTGACTCTGATAAACTGCTGAAAATGGTTCCTTTATGTGGTACACTCTTATAAACAACTTCAATTTCTCGTTCTTTTTTTTTGTAATGGATGATTAAGTCAATTACAGGTAGGCATCACCAAAAGATTCCTAGAGGTGACATTAGCTACACAGAGAGTTTGTGTACCAGCTTTTGGTTTCTAAAATATTTGGGGTTTTTCTAATTTATAGTAGAAATGCTGCAAATGAAGAATTTTACCAGTTAAAGTATTAATATTGGTACCCTCGATTCGTTAGAGGTGAAAGCAAATGCAGACATTAAAGGAAAAGTGGAAATCTAGTCCCAAATGTATTATAAATTCTAAAAATTGGGCATAAGAGATTAATTTGGCAAAGCTCAGTGAATATTTTCAATGAATGCTGTGCATTTACTGCCTTTCTACACCTTATTCTAATTAGTGCATGCAACAATTCTGCTGAAACAATATAAGAGAAACAATACCAGTCACTCTACAGGAAGAAAAAAAAAAAAAAATCCAGGTGGCCTTTGTTACCTTAATTCTACACTTTTGCTGTATCTCAGATCATTTAATTATATGATCCCACCCCTGGAAGATTTCAAAACCTTTAGGTGCACTGGACTAAAAGCAGAACTGGGCCCTAGTTCAGAGCTCACCTACAGAATTGGGCTACTTTTCTTATCTCCTGAGTAATTTACTATTTATTAGTAGCACGATTTTTTCATGAACTAAAGGCCCTGTTCTGCTCAGCACAGACCATACTGAGTGGAAATTAGGCAGAAGACTTGCTTTATGTTTTGTTTTGTTTTTTTTTTTTTCTGTGAATTCTCTCTGCATTCTTTTTCCAGTGTAATTTCTCTTCTTTTAAATAAGCAACAGTCTTTTGGGTTGGATTCACTACACCTATCTTTAGCTGTCTAAAAATTAGTCCCCTAGTCTAAGTTTGATGTCTAAACTTCTTCTTACAACGTTATTGTTAGATGATTAAAATTAGTTTTCAGCTAAGTAAGCAAACACCCACTCTTCAAAGCCACCAGCAGAATCTTTTGGAATTGTATCTTCAAGGGAGTTTTTGTCTTCTTTTGCTCTCCGTTACTGAGATGATCCTCTAAGAGGTGGTCGGATACCTGCACAAACTTGCGAACTGGAAACACCATCAGAAATAACAAAGGAAAAATGCAATAGCAGGGAAGCAAACTTGTAATGTAAACGCTTAACAGTTCTGCACAACACAAAATATCAAGTTTCTGATGCAATGTGAGCACGTCTATGACCAGCCAACTCTCTATAGATTATTTGTAGTAGTATTTGCTGTGTGAAATGAAGATGAATCATGGCAGTGAGTGAATTTATGTATGTTGCTGCTTACAGGATAGGGCACCTTGAATGTGTTGCTACGTACAAAGTTAGTCCATCAAGTAGTTAAATCATTTTCTTCCCCTTATTTAGTGCCTCTTACACACAAGAGAGCTCTTGCTCCTTCACCTTATCCCCATACAGAACTTATTATGCACACATAGGCCCCTCATTCACTCCATATGCTCCGTAGTGCTTTCCAAGAGAATTACAATAATGTGGTTCCAACTATCGTGCCAGTATAATTAACCCCTGGTCTTTTTACTGTATTTTGATACACTTGAAATATTACCTACACTTTAAAATCTCTGCACATTAAGCAGGCCCTTCCTACAAGCATTTTTCCTTTTGCTTTCTCTAGTTCATTTCAAAATAATCACCAACTTATCAATATGCTCAATTTGCAGAGTTAATGGAATCTCCAAGGACTCTCGAGGATCATCCCTTTCATTATTTTTCATCAAATAAATAAATCAAGGCGAGACATCAGAACGTCCTAGCACCTGCCCAGCGTGCCCATGCTGGGGAAGAGGGAGGGAATAAGCTTCTCCTAACACAGCTCTGCAGTTCAAGAGGCTCCTCACTGGGTTTCTGGACACCACTGCTCATAAATCTCCTGAAACTGAATTTCCTGCTGCTGCTTGCAGTCTGCTCTTCCCTCCGATAATGCAATTCCAGAGTGCCATGCTCCCTGCCCCCTTCCCAGGCGGATCTGGGGGTCCTTCCCACCTTTCATTGCCGAGAACTTTAGCAATGCAAAAGGTGAATGCTGATTTCTCTTGGTCTGCTTGGCTTTTCCTTCCGTTTTCACTCCTTCAGTCCTGTACTTTGGTAAATTGCGCATCTGCTGGAAGGGTAGTCAATGGTGCGTGCTGTTGGCATCTCTCCAAGTGGCAGCTTGATGCCCACCGCTAAGCAGTGGTAAGAAAAACGATGGCTCTTTTAATTGCACTGAATAAAGGAGCTTTGCTAAGTGTGGATTTCCTGTGTTAGGACCTCATTTTTTGTTACCGCTTTTTCAGCTAGGCTTCTGTGCTGAAAAAAGTGCGTAGTGTAACACAAGGTTTCCCATATAGTCACTGTGATTAGCAAAAATAGAAAAATAAAATAAAAAAACTAAAAAAGAAATAAATGTATTTCACTAGAGAAAAAAAGGTGAAAAATAAGGAAAATCCAGTTAAATAACTCCATTCAGTAATTAAAATAATAAATATTTCATTTCTTTAAGTGAACAAAAAAATTATGCCAGAGGTCTTTATTCCGGTCAAGACAGCATTTAAAAGCACCAATGAAAATAAGGGTTTTAATAAACTGATGTACAAGTAACACTTCCTGCCCTCAATTTCTCCTTTTAATTTGAAACATTACACAGTGGGTGTATGTGACAAACAGTGAGAGGGACAGGGGAAAGGGGAAATATATGCAACTTACTGAATGAGTTACAACTTGACGGCTCTACGCCATTAAATAATTTTCACTGGAATAAATGGCATTGATTATTGACTTAGAGTAATTCTGAGTAATTATAAAATATAGATAGAAAAGAGAACAAACGTTTTGCTGTTGCTTTTCTAAGATTGGCGCTTGGATACTATCTCATTGCTTTTAGATGCCATTAAGGAAAATTAAAGCATGCTTGTCCTTAGAGCTCTAGAAGAAGAATGAGGTTGCCCTTTTGATCTGATGACACTCTTAAAGAAGGAGATAAAAGGTTCCCCAATATCATCCATTATTTTGTTTTGTAATGCTGGTTTGCTGGCTTCTTTATAATAACACATTGAAAACAACCTTTTGAATATAGAATCCTTTCTGGGAAAAGTTTATTTTTTTTATTATTTTAATTTTCTAGGCAAAACTGTAAAACAAAACACTTTGTTTTTGAAGGCTTTCCTTTTTATAAGTTGCCTGCTTTTCTCCTTTTGTGGTGTGCCATTTGTCTTCCACCCTTTATTTTTGAGGCCAAATGGAAAAAATGAAAAAATAGAGAAAGAATGAATTAGAAAAAACCTTTTAAAAGGGAAATTTTGAAAGCCAAACATGTAAACAGAAGCATGTTTACAGTTACTAGGTGGAAGGTCTTTCCATTGTTGCTCCCTGTACTGAGTGTTGGTGCCCAGGAGGAGGAGGAAGTCTATGGCAGATATCTCCCTGCAGCCCATGGAGGACCATGGTGGAGCAGATATCGACACTATGGACAACAGAGAACCTCATGCCACAGCAGGTGGATGCACCCCAAAAGGAAACTGCAGCCCATGGAGAGCCCACACAGGAGCAGGTTTTTCCTGAAGGACTGTAGCCCACAGGGAACACCTGCACAGGAGCAGGGGAAAGGTGGGAGAGGGAAGGAGCAGCAGAGAGGAAGCGCTGCATACTGCCTGTAATCCCCTCCACCCGCCCTGTGCCCTCAGGGAAGGGAGAGGAGTCTGGACTTGAACCTGAGAATGGGGGGAAGAAAGGTGCTGGTTTAATGCTTGCCTTTGTTTCTCACTACTTGAATCTATTTTAATTGGCAACAAATTATTTTTCCCCAAGCTGAGTCTGTTTTGCCCATGATGGCAATTTTTAAGTGATCCTCGTCTTTATCTTGATTGAAGGGCTTTCTCATCCTCTTTTCTCCCCCTGTCCTGTTGAGGGGAAGGAGGAGTGAGAGAGTGGCTGGATGGGTGTCTGGCCCTTGGCCAAGGTTACCCTACCACACTCCATTTTTCTAAACAGTTTTGTTACTGAGTTTATATGTAAGATCATCGTGTGTGACGAGGAGGCACCTGGTGCATCAGTATGGACACCCGTTTTTATGGCTCCCTTTTCATCCAGTCTTTTAATCTGCTCTAAGACTTCCTAGGCCCTGTTTGTTTGGCATTTAGAGATAAATCCACAAAAGGTGATAGATATCTCAGTGCTCAGAACTGCCACTAGATTCTCGGTCCTAAGACAGATGCTGGTTTTCCTACAATGCAAGGAAAGACTTAGCTGTGTAAACAGGAGTCACTGCAATGACGTGATGAATGAAGACACACCTAACCTAGATAACAAATCATGTCAAGAGGGATATGTCTTAAAATCTCAAACACAGTGGGATTGAACTAAACAAACGCTAACAACATCTGCTCTGAGGACATTTATACTGTTTTTTATACCTAAAGGAGGGCAATTGGCATCTGTCAATGACAATTCATACCACCTGCTCCAATCATGTTTTACTATCTCCACTAGCTATTGAGAAAGCCCAGATGACGAGCTTAGATTTGATGCCTAATTTTTAGACTGCAAAAATAAGGTGGGAAGAATCCCAGCCCCACAGCTGTGAATATGCAATATGCTTAAATATGCAATAGGCTGCTTAGGCAAGACAGAGTCTCTTTGAAGATATGTCCAAAATCAGAAATATTGGCACTGGGGTAGGGACCTCTAAGTGTGAGGTACCCAGAAATACCGACACAGATGGGCAAAGAAGGTAACCCAAGGGTACCCTGGATTCCTCAGTGCTGATGGTCAGGGCACAGTGCCAGTCAAATGTGGGATTGTCTTTCCACCTATGCCTAGCCAAGAGGCTTATCTTTCAAAGCTGTCTTTTGTTTCACAGACATGTCTAAGTTTCATTGTCCACAATGCAGTTTATTCAAGTCTCCATCTGATGGAGGCCCAAACTTCAGCTACCACAAAATGCAGCTGCGCCCCCATGCAGGGGAGTCCCTTTATGACATGCCTCCCTGCTTTTCTGGTCAACCTGTAGGTGCAGTCGAAAATGTTGGCTTTTAATTTGTAAATCCTTATAAAGTTTGAATTCTGACTTTTTGTCCCTTCAGCACTACAACTGAAAGCAAGTAAGGGACCATTGCCAAAATACTGTGATGCAATTGGATCCAGCTTTTAGCAAACGAGCTAATGGCCTCAAGTTTAGGCTTGTTTTTGGAACCTGCCGATGGTTCCTCTGAACAAGAAATCATACTAAGTTCCTACTATATGATAGTGTAAACAGGCCCTTAGAAACATTAGGCCAACTCCTCAGCTGGCAACATCAGCAAAGCATGGCTGAGCTCTCCTTTTAATGCAGACGAGATCCTCTACTGATGTCTCTCAAATTTAATTTTTTTTTTCCTCCCTTGAAATTTCTGTCATGACTCCAATAGCAACACGTTCAGTGAAACTTACAATTCTCCAGCATCTGATACCAGCTGTCAGGCTGTGTTTCATCAGACTGAACTCTTTGTCCAAGTGCTACCAGCTGGCTTTGCTTCAGCCATCTGGGATCGCAGTACTCTAACCTACGGTCTAACGCAGCTCCAGCAGAGTCAAGGCTCCGTATCTTTTCCACAAACAGAATTTATTGGGAAAGTGGAGGAAAGCAAAAGCCGCTGCCCCTAATCAAAGCTTAAATCTTTCTAGCGCTCACAACCTCCGAAGGTCCACTCCTATCAGAGGGAATTCAGTGCTTTGCAGCTCTTAGATTTTGGCTGCTAACTGTTGGCATAATTTTGATTCCCAGACTCTGTTGTTGGGAAACACACTGCATAATGTACTCCGAGGACAGTGCAGCAAGGTTTCTCTTTCTCCTGCCTACCCATTTGTGGCTTCTTATGTAATTCAGTGTTACCCATCACTTCCCAATCTGCACACTTCCACGCTGCAAACTTTCACAAACTTTCTACTCCTTCCTCCCACTTCTCCCTCACTTCCATTAATTATATGTCACACTCCTTCTCAAGCTTTATTTTATGCAATCACCGATCTCACTAAAATTACGTTAGAAGGCTCCAAAAGTAGAAACTTTGAAAAGCTGTATTTAAAATTACCATGGGGAAAAAAAAAAACTCCTCTGATTCAGTATGTTTTGGACATCTGGCAATACGATGGACCTTCCCCTCCCCACCAAATTTTGATTCTTTATTTGATCTCATTAGTTAAATTCCTCTCGGTAATCTTATTATTGTTGTTGACTGCCAGTAATATAATTGGCACTGTAGAAGAGCCTGGGAATTGCCATACTGGATCAAACCAGTGATCCATCTCTCCTAGTACCCTATCTCCAAGAGTGGTCAGTACCAGCTGCTTCAGACAAAGAAACACTACAGCTGGCAGTTTGGAGATAATCTGCCTGGAAGCTAAGTTTCCCTTGTTTAGCATTACAGGCTGGCTTATGCCCTGAAGCCTGGAGATTTATATCCCTCCCAGAATACTTGCTTATGAAATCAGGTACTGTCCTTGCCTCCTAAACTTTCGGATTGGGGTAAAAACTGAAAAGGCAAGAAAGGAATACAAACGCTTAGGTTGATGAGGCAACAGCTCAGTAATCATTATCCCCCATGCTGTAAACTTTCCCAGGGCTACACAGTGGGCTGGTAGTGGGGGCCAGAATAAAACTTGGGAACTCCTGGCTCCTCGCCCTGAGCTGTTCTTAGTAGATGATGTTAGGTCTCAAAGCATTTAAGATGTGGTAAATGTTAATTTTGTAGGACTGACCACTTGCCCAATTTTTTTTTTTCTTTCCAAAGTACTTTGCAGAGGTCAGTACATTCCTGAATAAGTACCTATGCTTTCATCCAAGAATAATAAATTTCCAAAAAATGACAGAAGATGTTAATTTTGGTAGTAATAAATGCTAAACTGTAGGTCTTCTTGGTTAAAATCTAACTTTGGGCTAGGACAGTATGGGAGACCAGCTCTCCCAGTAGAAATTGCATTGGATATATAGGGAAACTCCTGATTTCCACACAACTATCATAAGGCTATAAATAATAGACATCCTATACATCTTGTACAACCCAAGAAAATATTTTTGTTACATGTTTTTTACTTAAAAACTGAAAAAAGACTTTTTTGGATATAATTTAATGGATATAATCCACTAAAACAGAGTTAGCAAAGTTACCTTTCTCCTGCTAGCATAATGAAAATACATATATTTGAATTTCAGCAAATCAATTTGAAACCTAGCGATCTTATTGTCAAAATAACTTCCAGTGTCATTGGTGTCTGCTCACGGGAAGAACAGGGCCTTATTCACCGTAGACTTACAGCACACCCCTATTCAATACCTCCCCCCATACTAGATGCTATTTATTTTTCAGAATTAAATGCTACTGCATTTATACTTCTGTTACATACATTTAATGGTATATACATTGTCTTTTGTTAAATAACATATTAAAAAAACATTCATTTCCAATATATAAAAGACCTCGTCATCGTTATGGTATATAAATAGAGAATGTATTTGTTGCCTTTCTCAGCCTTTTGTCTTCTGCACCAGCACGTCCCGTAAATTAAGGGCATGTTCAATTAAAAACATTTTCTAGCTTTCATGAGGTGGAAAATGTAGAAATCAATTCAACAGCAAGCTGGCTGATTCAGCAAGAAATCAGCCAGCCTGCAGGAGTCCCTTTTTAAATGTTTTCCTCTCTAATAAGGTAACTAGCCAGAGAAAGGTACAAAACGGACAAGGAGGTGGGGAGAGCTTATGCAGATTAGCTGCTCTGCTCCTGCAGGCTGCAACCCTTGATTTGATGCAATTTTTATCCTGCATCCATGGTTGCCCAGTTAATTTGTCGTTAACATATTCTATGTGCTCAGTACTATTCATACGTTGCAGCAAGGCCTTTAAATTTTCTATCTTCCACAATGGAAAGTGTATTCAATTTTAGGCAATTCTTTTCAGCTTACAGTTCCATTTGCGTGAGGCTTCATTCTCTACAGTTCATTCACCACTTTGAAAAATAGGCATTGTTAATTTTTAAGAACTGATATAAATAAAAAATTGTGGCTATGAGAATACAGAAAAACTATTTCTGGAGATCATTCTGACAGTCGAAGAATACAGTGTATTTTCTGTTTTCCTCTTTTCATCCTCCATGCACGTTATGTCCAGAAAAGAAGGATTACTACAAACAATAAAAATTATGTAATATTAAAATACTTAGACTGAAAGAGAATAGACAAGGGACTGGATCACTGAAGTCATGACAACTGGAGGGTTTTATTTAGTACAGTCTTGTTTACACCAATATATTTTACTAGTTAAAAGGAATTATTTATTCCTTTTTTTGCAACATTTGTTTCCTTACTCAGTAAGGTGAGCTCCTAGCATCCATCTTGTTAGCCTGCTTTTCATTAGAGCCTTCTCTTCTTATTTTATTTAATATAAAAATCCCACAACAGTTAAACATATAAGATAAAATTTAGTCAATTTTGTGTTTTCCTTTTGATTTAGCGAAGCAGGGGTGTCTGTATTACATCTAGCACTGCCATTAAAATTTAACAGAGCCTCAAATGAAAGAGATCCATTTTCTGGCTTTTGATGCATTTCTCATTTGCCTAAAAAGTTACAAGCCTTCGTAGAAGCTGTAAATCTGGCTAGAAGTGGTACTATATTTTTTTCTCTTTTAGTCCATGCAATAGCTGTGCCTCCTTTCAACTAACTGTGTGCTCCAGCCATTGTGTTTTCCTGAATTTGGAGCCATTTGGTACAGTGCTAATTTATTTTACTGACTGAGCACATGAATCCCTGCTTCAGAGGAGCACGGATGGTGCTTTGGCTCAGAGGGGAGCTTGCATAGCAAGTGGAAAAGGGGTATCACTCTGAATGATTAATTGTAGTCCTCAGACGGGTCTCAGAACATGATCATTCTTTATAGAAAATTGGATTAAAATTTGACACTTCTACAATTTTTTTTCTTTGTAGTGAAATTTTCATTTTTCATCTGTTGGCCAAATAATTCCATGTGCAGTCATCCCTAAATTAATCTTGAATTAATTTTTAAATCCACTGTCCTCTAATATATAATTCACCATAAGAAAACCCAGAGCAGTCAATCTTTCATTAGACATGGGGTGAGAAAGGGTCAGCAGACACTCCTGCAGTACTAAAAATAAAGGCACCACATCTGGTATGGAATGATGTCTGGAATTGTAATGCATATGCATCCACTTACTTGTTCTGCTGAAAACACAAACTACAGAGTGGCTGCATGTTGAAACATGAACCAGTGTAATAGGAGCTTAAACCCTGGAACAGACTGTTTGTATATGTAGTCAGTTTATTAGCAAATGTGCAGGCCTGTAGAGTACAAGAACCATCGTTTCAAGCCGATCTGTCACACATTTAACAAGCTGTTTGTAATACAGTCCATTTCATGTATAAGAGAAAAATTTTTCCCACAGGTATAAGAAATATGTGATACTTTTAGCATATGGTGAGTTCTGGTTTTGCAGGTATCCTACATTAGAAACTGCTGTAACATGTTGGGTTAATTTTTTGTTTGTTTCCAAAAATCCTCCTTTCCTTTGTTGAACGCACTACAATAAAGCATGTTATAGCGGATGTTAAAAATGAGATTCTGCACAAGATGTGTTTCTAATGTCAGGCACAACCATGCTCACCGAGAATAAATCTAGCCTTGGTGCAAACGGCTCACGCTAAGCCTACTTTATATACCACAGCATGGCTGAATGGGTAGAAATCAATAGCAGAGGGGCCTCCGCTGCAGAGAGAGTTACTACTCAAACACAGCTGTGCCTCTGTGACTTCCCATCAAGGAGCAGCAAGATGCTGGGGTACGTCCCCAAAATGGTACTCGCTGACAGCAGCCAGCAGGGTGGTGGTGGGGAATAAACACCCTGCAGTGCCTGCACCGTGCCTCAGCTTCTGGCAGGATTTGCAAATGCCACCTGGGATTCAGGGATTTTGCTTAGAGAAAGCTGCCAATGCACCAGTGCTTCCTGATCTTGCCTCCCCGTTGGAGGGTCCAGCCCAGCTCTGCCATGGCCCCGGGGCTGAGGGCCGGGGCTGCTTGCCCCCAGGTTGCTGTCACACTCTGCCAGCACCCAACCTGCTCTGGAGAGGAAAAGCACAGAGTCCCAACAGTGAGGAAGAGGAGGGGAGGCTACTTCCCCCATGCTGCCCAGCCTTGCCGCAGTGCCCAGCAGAGCCAGCGCCGAAGCCTCCCTCGTGGCTGGGTCCCTGCGCCGGGAGGGGAGGAGGGGCAGGGGGCAGCCTCTGCGCTGCGGTTGTGTGGGCGCCCATGCACGCCTTCTTCCCGTGGGGAGGATTCCATGCACTGCCGGGTGGGAAGGACAATTCCCTCAGCCAAGTCTCCAGCTGACCGCTGCCTTGCCGCGTGGTGTTTTAGGAGGAGGCGACAGCCGGGCTCTACGCTGTCCTTACTTCAGCATTTTCCCAGGCAGTTGCTGGGATCGCTTCAATGCAGCAACTTTATTTAAGCCTTTCCAGCTGTCATGGACAAACACCTAGCAAAGAGGACTGTAGTTTGCAGGCTGTACCCAAGCTGACTTATAATTCGAACCAGATTCGGTAATTGTGTTGCATTTCACCTCCGAGTCAGAAATTAAATCTAGTGCATGTCAGGTGCTAGCGATTACAGGCTGGGTTCCCCAGCGGGTGCCAGCCGCTCGGCGGGGTGCGAGGGGACCACAGCTGCCACACATCACCCAGAGGACATCGCTCCCCCAGGAGCAAAGGGAAACTCTGCATCCAACCTGGCAGGGCCGCTTCCAGCACCAGCTGTACCCTGCTCCCTGCCTCTCTCCCCAGTGAAATCAGTGAAATGATTTCAGCTTTAACCACAGATCCCACAGTAACTACTGGCCCTTGTCAACAGTCTTAGAGGAGTAGCCAAAGGCTGTTCAGCGCCACTGTGTTTGTGGGAATATTTCCATATATTTGAATGGGTATTGTCTCAGACCAGGAATGAACAAGACTGTTCTGCTCCAAGTCCATCCTTACGAGGACAGCAGGGCAGCGCCAGAAAGCTCCTGCTCCCGACACCGCGGAGCAGCTCCTCTTCTCCGGAGTCATTCGGTTTGTTGGCAAACATCTTTGTCCAGGTCCAGCCATGCAAAGGAAAGAGATTTCCTCTCCCCACTACCTCCCAGTTACTCTTCTTTTTCAGCCTGCCAGAGTTACTGCCCCCATAGTTTTGCTGGCAGAGCAGTTGGTTTTAGTGTTCCTTAATCTGTTTCAGACAAAATTGAAGGGTTTAGCTCCCACAGCTTCCACGGTTGATCTGAGCAAGGCCAGCTGATCTTACCTCACACAAAGGGTAATCTCTACCACTTGTGCAGCTGGATCCAGAAGAGGATGTCTGCTCCCACCGCAGACTCCAGATGATGCAAGTTTTGCTCCTTTGCTAAGGTAATTCCAACCAGGTGAAAATAGGCAGGCACCCCAGTGAAAATTGCCAAGCGATGGAAATATTCAGAAAAACACGTTTGCACGATATCACGCCGAGTAATATCAACAGAGATCATGTGAATTGACCCAGTAATATGTTGCCATCCGCGTGTCACAGAACTTGAAGGCTTCGTACAGCTTTGATTACAAAAATGTGCATTTTCTCTCATCATGGTGATTGAATGCAGAGGGAATGGTTTTGTCTTTAGGTTTGTTTATTTTTCTTTTTCAGGCATAATGGAGTTTTGAACAGTAAAATTGCTTTCTGCCTTTTCAGAGCTGTTTGGCTATTTGAGAGAAAAAAAGACACACCAGACAGTGTGGCACTGCTAAAGGGAGAGGTATAAACACAATAAAAAGCAAGTTTAATGAGCATGTTTTAATATTTAAGGAAAAATGTGTTTTCACTTAAACTACCTGAAAATCCACAATGAATCCATTCAAGTTAGTGGCATTATTTACCATATGTTAAAAGTGGAAAACCTACTCCTGAAATGTCATTCCAACTTTGTACTTTAAAAATAAGTAAATAACGTCATTGTCCTGTGCCTCTCTCAATTCTTCGATACATCTTTCATTGTTTGAAGATGCCCAATTATGAAAATTACACTTTCCCTTAATACAGAAATCACACAATGAGTGAGATAGACTTGAGGCACCCTCAGAGCGATTTCTGGTGTTGATAGATTTTTTTCCATATTTTTTATATTTGCTGTGGGTACACAACCTCAACAAAATGAATTGAAGCAATCATGAAAGGAGAGCAACTGAGGCAGAGGAGTTTATAAATACAGCTGGTTTTTAGGAGGGTAGCCAAGGCGTGGGGAGGAGTCTGTATTCTTCAATTTGTTTATTTATATTAGTAGCCACAATTTGACACTTGGGAATTTTTCTGTGCAAGTTGGCAGCTATGACAGTAGTGGACTATCATTCATGGTGGGGTCTTACTGATGGCAAAGTAAAACCATCCATATGTTTCTGAGACCCAAATACAGAAAAGGAAAAAAGTACTGGTGCTAGCAATTGAAAAGGGCAGCTCATCGGAGGTCCTAATCTTGCACTGAGAGCTCAATAAACTTCGAGGGCCCATGAGAGCGCATAGGCAGAAGGCTGGAGCCATAACAAAAACTAGAGTTTTTCATGGTGTCATCAGAAGGTCTCTCTTTTTTCATTCACATAAGTAAACAATGGCTTTTTTTTTTTTTTTTTTTTAATTGCGGAGCTGTTTGGGGATGATGAAGAGGAACAGTCTGACAGGGCAATTCATCTTATCTGCCTGTATGTTTAACTTGCCCATGCCATCTTTCATTTCAGCTCTAAGTGTCAAGCAACCATTATGTAGAAGTCATAAAAAGGTCCTAGAAGGCATAACACTGCCTATTGCTAGTCCTGTTTTTATTATTTGTGCTGAAAATGTTTAAAAATACATTAGGCTCCAAAAATACCTGCGAGTTCCGACTCTTAAAACAATTGTGATTTCCATGGCATTTACCATTTTTGGCGAGGGTGCATTTGCTATGTGACTTTCTCTCAAAACTGCCACGGCAAAACTGAACCCCTTTACATCACAGTCAAGTCAATCAGGGATCTGAGAGTGAGAGAAAAATAAAGCAGCAGCCAAATAACACGTTACTTCTTGCTTTTGCTAAACTGACCAGAAAGCTAGAACAGGCAGCAGGGGATCAGCCTAAAGGCTCTAGGTCTGGTTGAAACAATGATCATCTTGTTTTGCTTTGCCATGGCCCCATAACTGCATGGCAAATAAACAACAAAGTAAGTACAGCCAATTCATTTGCTGTCTAGTTTTGATTTATGAAGGCAATAACCGAGTGAACAAGGGGATTCAAACCTTTTGGTTGCTTTTTAATTTTAGTTCCTTTCAGTTCTATTTTAAGTTTAATTTGAAATAGTTTTGAGGGGGAAAAGTGGCGGGGGGGGGGCCTCTTACATCTTCATAAGGAGTGTAATACCTAACTTTTACTTTTTGCCTTGTGTGAGGAAGTATTTTTGCTTCTCCCTAGTGCTTGATTAATACGTTCTCCTAAACATTATGTTAATACTCTAATTTGGATCTTTACCTTTTAGATATTCAAAACATAGAAGTTGAGGGACTGACTTTTCAGACTAAGAACCCATGGCTCCAATTATAGCTTATAGGAGCTACCTGTCCTCAGAGCTTGTGTAAATCGGCCTTATGACTGATCTGTGAAGCTAATTGCAGCTCTGAAATTCAAAACTACTTTGCCATTTTTCGAAGGAGCTTTGGTAAACCCTGAATTCCTCAAGGAACTGCTTATGCTATTTTACTGTTAATGAAAGGGCTTACCAAAGAAGACGGAAAAAGTATTAATATTGTTCACTCAAACTAACATCTGTGAACATAGTAGGCATGCACTGAAAGGGTACAGACTGGATTTGCCATTGCCCTCAATCTTGTATGCTCATTTATGTTACTGCAGAATTTTAAATGCTATTGAAAGATAAATAGGAGCATTCCTCATCCACCCTGCGCTGGGGTACACAAGAGATAAAGCAGCAGAAAACCTGGCTCCTTTCGTGTACATGCGGTGCTCCAAATAATGTGGTATGATGCCGATCTCGGCAAGAAGCGGGCTACTGAAGAGCTCAGAGGAAGTGAGGAGGGAGGCATAGCTCCCCCCTCGGAAAAGGTCTAGTGTCTGTAGTTGGTACAAGGCTCTGTTAACTCCCTGGGTAGCCACAAATTCCAGTTTTATGTCAGACTGAGCTATTGCAGTTCAGTATCTGCTGCCTCGCCAAGATGCCTCCAGTCAGCTGAGCAGACTTATCTTCAGCTGTGGGGGCAATAACCAGTGGGACTCAGTTCCGTCCCAGTTCAGTAGTAAGAGCTAAATCGGGGCTGGGTGACCCTGCCACTGGGGAACTGTCACCCAGTACAAGGGGGTCTCACAGCTCCTGCTGGTTCGGGAGCTCTGACTTTTACAGGAGCAAAATGCAGCCAGCCAGCCATGTGTTTCAGCTCTGAGAAGGCATGTGTAAGGCAGGCCTGCCTGCTCCCAAGAACTAGAGAAAACTGGGCAGCAATTGTGGTGGGCTGGTGGCTTGCCTGCCTTGTCAAAAAACCTTTCCCCCAAAACCGTGTTCAGTTTTGGGTCCCTTGCTACAAGAATGACATTGAGGTTCTGGAGACTGTCCAAAGGGCAACGAAGTTGGTGAAGGGTCTAGAGCACAAGTCCTATGAGGACCAGCTGAGGGAACTGGGACTGTTTAGCCTGGAGAAAAGGAGGCTCAGGGGAGACCTTATTGCTCTCTACAACTACCTGAAAGGAGGTTGTAGCGAGGTGGGTGTTGGTCTCTTGTCCCACGTAACAAGTGATAGGACAAGAGGAAAGAGCCTCAAGTTGCACCAAGGGAGGTTTAGATTGGACATTAGGAAAAATTTCTTCACTGAAAAGCATTCTCAAGCATTGGAACAGGCTGCCCAGGGAAGTGGTTGAGTCACCATCCCTGGAAGTATTTAGAAGATGTGTAGATGTGTCACTTAGGGACATGGTTTAGGTGGACTTGGCAGCGTTAGGTTAACAATTGCACCCCATGATCTTAAAAGTCTTTTCCAACCTAAATGATTTCTATGATTCTATGGTTTTTTGTGCTCTATCACAGTAGTGGATCCTGTCATTCTAGCTACAGCAGGCAATTTGCAAACAAGCCCACTGCAAATAATTGCTGGATAATTTCAGTAGCTTTAAAAATGTTTTTCTCAAATTACAACTATGGAATAGGGAAAAATATATGTGAGAAAGAACTGTTCTTTAGTTGCAAAGGAAGATATACCAAACTGCAAGGACTGTGCAACAGTAAGTGAACCTAAAATCAATAGTGGTAGATCATTGCACATCAAATCCATTTCCACGGAGGCAACTGATACAAACCTCATTATATAAGAAAGGACGTAAACCAGCTCTTTGTGTAGAGAATTTTGTGGACTCCTAGCTCTTATGTGAAATTGAATGTAAAGTTCAAACTCTGTACATATTTATTGTAGGTACAAACCCCCCCCCAAAATATTAAAATATGTACACACCCAGCAGTTTTTTACTGATAATATTATGTATAAATGTTGTAATTTCAAACATTCAGAAATCATTAACTGAGTCTCCAAAATTTCTGAAACTGGTTTAAAACATTTTTTTTCTCTTTCAAGTTTTATCACCTTGTAGCATTTGATCACCTAGAGCATGCCTTTTCCAGCTTTTCTTTTCGACTTTGATAAACACAACTTATTTTTTTATAAATATGCAGTGTGAGATTCTTATGTAGATCCCAAGTGGAAGCCCCACCTCCAAACATCACAAGACTTAGAATAAAGTAATGAAATTTGGCAATATTTTTCTATGTACAAGACACGGATACACAAATGTACTTAAGGTGTACTCATTTATGGCTGTGGATAGTATAATACGATCAGTTTTGTGCATGACCACAGGAGCCAGATTTTCATGAGGCCCCTGCTGACACCCGATCAAGTCAGGCTGCACAGATGATTTCTGAAAAGTGTCTCATTTAGGGCAGCCTGTGACTTAGCACAGGCTCCCTCCTAATCTGTTTCAGGGGCTCAGATCCTTGCTCAACACAGACCATTAATTTACAGTCTAGCCTATCATTGCTATTAAAGTCAACATCTATCAACAGTTATTACTTGCATCACCCCATCGCAGTAACAGTTATTTTCTGTTCTCAGCTGAATGAAATATCAGGAGACCCAAAATACCTTAGTGTGAATGATTAAATGGAAATTGCCGTATCAATCAGTGAATTCAAGTTTCATGCATATGAGACTCAAACTAAGATCCAGATCAAAAAAGGATCTAAAGAGCCATGGCATTCCGCTGATAAATAGCAACCCCAATGGCAGCATCTGCAGTTCTGGGTGAAAGCCTTGGCTCCTAGGCAATGCCTGAGAAAAATCAGACACCTCAAAGCCAAAACTTAAGCATAGTTAAACCAAACTTAAGTTTGGCTTCATTAAGCCAAAACTTAAGCACTAGAATTTGTCTTATCCTCTCAGATTTCAAGCAGAAAATGCACCTTTCCTCTCAGGGTTCATTCCACCTTTAGTACAGTTGACCATTTATTTCAAATAAAGTATGGGGCTCACGTGTTTCTTTCAGAGAGGGTTCCACCATCTTATACAGTACTGAGCACACTCTCAAAATGTAGGAAACCTCCATTCAGTTCTGCCCTCTGCCTGAGGAGTGTCGAACTTCTCCCTTCTGAGTTAGGGCCAAACCCATCAAAATCCGGGATCTTCTGGTGAAGACAAAAGCTCTGCTCCTCACACTGAAGCTGTCTACTTTGAATGGTGGATTTAAAGACTAATACTGTCAGAGAAAACATGCACACAAGGGAAAGCATGAGTATCCCTAATCACAAAAATCATGGAAGCAGAGAAAGTGTGATCCCAGCCCATGTTTACGAAGCAATTTATGTATTTCAACTGATGATTAAGAAGGTTGACCAGATGGAGTCCACAAGGGGAGTTAGGAAAAAGGATACCTAGCTACTGGATCCAGAGGTGGCTTAGGCTTGGCAGGGGTGTCAAGCCAGTCAGTCCTGTCAAAACCGAGCATCTTTCAAGGATACTCAGAAAAAGTAGATGTTGGTGGAACTTTACAGCGAACAGCTTAAAGGCCACTTCCACACTGATCCCCCTGGCTCCTCCCAAAGAACACCCTGGCCTTGCGGTGGCACGGCAAGGCCCTGCCTGTACCCCCTACCTATCCTGTGACCTGCCACCACAGTGCCTTTCAGCATCCACCTTGTTTTTTCTGCTGCATTTCTCTCAGGTTGTGAAATTAGTGGTCTGGAAAAGGCTAGGCAGCAATAGGTGACTCCACTGGTACCAACTGGTATCATCACCAGCACCTCTGAGAACAAAAATGGATTCCCACAGGCCATCTCCATTCATCCTAGACCTATTCTGTTTTGGCGCATAGTACAAATTGCCATTAGTGAACTCAAATTTTCTTCAGCAGCAGGTCGCTAGTTTTGGGATGACAAAAGATAACACCATGACAGACTTGGGGATTGGTTAGCATTGGGTAGCATACACATCTTTAGAGGTGACCTGAGCTGTCCTCCTGCCAGCATCGACATTGGTGGTACGAGAGTGCACGTACACTGTCCACGATGTCTTTACTACTGCTGCCACAGCACATGTGGCGTCATGCAACCATGGTGGCTTCCACAGAGAGTTCAGCCACATCCTCAGCTACACCCCAGTGCCTGCCAGGAGTGTGTGTGGGAATTTCAGGGCCCATGGTTGCTGTCTGTAAGATCAGCTCAACACTATATGAGAAATGTAATCCAGAGCACTTGTGTGTCTTGCTGCTAATAAGAGAAGCAGCAGCCTGCCCAGTCCATTTGGCTGAGCACCCTGAGGACATGGCTCCTACAAGGAGTGGGCCATGCCCAATGCTGTCTGAGCAAAGCAGTCATCTCTCAACTGTCAGGGCCATTTTGACTTCCCAATTTTCTACCCCATTCTCTTTTTGTCCTCTTTGAAGCCCTATTATGCTTCTTTCCCCTATCCATCAGAAATATTTTCATATTGGGGAAAATAAAAAACCTACGTCATAGGGAAACAGGAGGCTGGCCTCTCCCACTACACATTCTGTCTTACTTCCACATTAGTTTTAGTTTTCATATCTAAATATGGTAATTATTTGAGTATTTTGATGTAAATCATGAGAGATATTTCTTGTACTTCAGCAGCCAAACATAGGGAGCTAGTACTAATCTGGCAGACCTCATTATCTGCAACATCATATTAATAAAGTCTAAGACAGATCTGAAAGCTGAATATCCCTTTTTAATTTGCAGTTACAGCTACCATAGAACTAAAAATATCAGATTACAAATGCCAAGGCTTCGTTTTTCAAAGTGGGAATCTGTGTTCGGAATAACCAAATCATGTTGTAAGATCATATTTTAAACTTTAGAGATAATTTTCAATACTATTTACAGCGAGCCTGTGGTTCAAGGTTAAATATGACTCTGAAATTATATATTTAGTAAGGATGCCTACTACAGGCTTACACCTCAGGTTCAGGTGTTGAGTGAAGCAATCCTTCTGAAGTGTCTTCTATTATCAGTAGAAAGAGGTGGAGGCCCTGGAAGGCCCCTGGAAAAATAAAAATTAAAATAAAATCATATTTGTTTGACTTTGCTTAAACTTTGGCAGATTAGAAATCTTCAAAGACAAGCAACAAACTTCATTAACTACATAAGAATAATAGGCATTAATGTGAAAGGATTACTTTAATAGATGTTTAGGTTTAGGTGCCAGTTAGGTATCTCCAACCTTACAATATAAAGAAAGGGCTTCTTTGCTTGGTTATATAGTATAAGATTATTCATGTTATGGTTGGGCCTGGGCTGTAACCACTTCTGCTGAGGCTACATGGCAGAAGAACTAGCTGTTCCTTTGTTTAGTGACAGCTGAAATAATGGAAAACTACTTTCCAAGGACTAAATGCAGGCAAGAACAGGTTATGCTATCCAAGTGATCTAACACTGAATGGAGAAACGGTGGTACTGAGTTGAGTCTAGTGTCCTGGTTCCGGCTGGGACAGAG
>NW_009235086.1:0-65283 GCF_000690835.1 Fulmarus glacialis
TAATGATGCTATGATTCTATGATTCTATGTGTAAAGAAAGAGCCACCTCTTTCAGCTCTGGGAGTGTGTGCCAGGGCTTTCTGCCTCTGCACAACAACCATGGAAGTTTGCTGTTCCTCTTGGCTAAGGAGATTTTGATATATCACTCACCTTGCTTATCCTTTTGTAGCACAGAAGTTTGCCCTCAGCAGAGCTCATTGCCTGACAGACGCTCGACCAGGAGCAATCCCTGAACTTTGGACCGAGGACTGCAAGTGTTGCCATGTCCACTTGCATGTGATATGGGCAGAACATGATTCTAGTGGTGAAAGTAAGGTCTTTACTTGTGGCAGCATGTTATATCCCTAAGCAGTATGGTTCATCCTCTTCTTTTAAGGAGATTTAGTATCTCTTTACATTTATGGAAATAGTTTTTGAGCTATAGGTGGTTTTTAAAATTGTAATATCCTCAAAATAGAAAGTAAAAATTTTGTTAGCAAATGCATCAGTGCAGAAATTGAGATTCTCTTTATTGTGTTTTTTGTTGCTATACACGAGTGTTTTTAAACAGAAAGTGTGCTATCCATTGCTCTGTAACGTTGCTCCAGATCTGTGAATCCATCTTCAAATGTGTGAATTGAAAGTGGATCAGGAATGTAAAGAGAAGTACCTGCCAGGTGGGCAGAAGTTCTGGTCTCTATATAACTGAGTTTTCTTTAAGACTTCCCATATTATGTGTGACTCATTTGGCATGAGGTCTAAATTGTGCTGAAGTACCCGAAGCCCTCTGTTACAGAAGGCTGTGCAGCCCTTGGGGTCAAATGGGTCAGTAACCTTTGGTTTTCAGTCACTTTCTTTAATCTTTATTAAGGTATTTATATAATACAGCGTAGTGTTTTAAGGGAGCTGTTACGCACTTCTGAGCAATGAGCTTCTGTTTTGAAAGTTCCCCAAGTTTCAGCTAGCTCTAAAAAAGAGGCAAGTTCGCTAGGTAAATTAGGTAATAAAATACTTGTTTTTAAAATTGTTCCAACAGTTGTTTGGTGTTAATGGCTTTGCTATGACCCATAAAGTCCATAATCTTAAGGTCAAAACGCTGTTTTTGACTTGTTCTGTCTTCATAAGAGTAATTGCAATCAGTGTGGTCTTTTGTTGGAGAAAGCGTGGCGCTGTGAGTAACCGGTGCAGCCTGGTGCTTATGTAGTCTCCAGCAAGTGAAGTACAGCTTTCAGCCTGTAAATCATTTCCTGAGATTGGTCAGCTTAGGAAAAAGCATTGTTATTTTAATGCATTTTGATACAATCAGAAGCATGTGGTGCTGAGAGAGAATAATAATTTTCTTTACAGGGATTTAGTTTCAAGAGGGTAGAAATCTGTACTTGCCCTGCTTTTCTTGTTGGCTTGCCTCTTGCTAAGTGTTTTGAGATGCACCATACAGTTCTTTTTGAGGGAGGAAATAAGGCATCTAATGCTTTCTGCTGTGTTGCACCATGGTTTCTCATCTCCTTAGCACCGCCTGCTTGCTTAATCTTAAGCCAATTAAAGTATAATAACGGAACACACTTTTGAACTGCTCATAATAAAGGGAATTATCAGAGAAAGGGTGATAGAAAATTGTGAGGAGGAACTGTGAGCATTTTGGCCAGCAGTATGGTCTGTGCCTCCTGCAGTCCTGACTATTGATGTTCACGGTGAGTTTGTCTCATTTTGTCCAGTCTCCGGCACCAGGATTTTCAGAGAAGGGAAGGGGATATACCATGGGGATTTGAGAGAGCACCAGAGCCCTTTGAACTTCCTCCAGCTTCTATGTCGCTGCTTCGTCTTGCACTAGTCTCGTGTCATAATGTTATCAGCTGTTAATTAGTTCACTGCTGGGCTGTGTCGGTATCAAACAGGATCTGAGGCAGGTCTTGCTGAATCCACATGGCAGAGACCCCCGCCTGCCCTGGAAGCGGTGAAGGTCAGTGCTCACCAGTCCATCTCTTAAAGTCACTGCTGGAACTAAGGCCTTTCACATTAACCTGATGTCAGCTGATGCTCAAAACCTCCGTAATTTGCAAAAAGTTGCCTTTGGATTTGCAGACTGCTGGTCTTAAAAGCCAGGTCCCGTGCTAGGTTAGTGGCGGCGGGGTGGGCAGTAGCAGGCAGCGACGGTTACTGCTTCGTCTGGGGATTCCGCTGTGTTACCCGCAGTGGCCGGGACGCGCAGACTTCAGCACCTGAGCTTTGTGAAGCAGTAAATGATGACAAATCGTCTGCAGCTAGAGGCGGTCGCTGTCACGGGCTCATCTCAGCTGAGCAGATGGCTGTAAAAGAGGAGGTGGTACTGCTTTCTGTAGGATTTCTAGACCCTCGAGCCACAGGAAGTCTTCCCAAAATGCAGGAACCGTGACACAGCTTCTGGCTTCTAACACGAGTAGTTACAAGTTAGCATTATTTTTCAATTATGTGAAAAAAAGGTGCAACAGTTCCTCGTGAAACCACAATATAGCGGTCTCCCACTCCTGTCAGCTTCTAGTTAGTTTAAACTTTGTGAAAGATGTAGGGTGTTTTATTAAAGTAAACAAAATGATCTGAAATGAGTGCTCTAAAAGGAAAACACTCCTGTTTTCACTAAATCCCTAAACTTTCATAAGGACACACAATATTCTTTATTGATATGCTGGCGTCAGCTTGACCTCAGCTAGCTGTCTAGATCCCTATTTCTTAATAACATATAGTCTGCTGAATTTGGTTTTTATAACTTATAGCTTAAGCTGTTAAATACAGAACACTTGGTTTCACAGGAACTACTTAATTTTCAAATAAACAAGTGGTTGGAATATATACATTACGGGAGAGAGTCCTCACAGCAAAATCTTCTCCCAGATGAAAGCAGGTCAGGTTTTCCTGTCTTATCTGTGGGGAAAGTAACGAAGCTCTTGTTTCCCAGAGCTAGGTTTGGAGTTGATGTTGAAGCTAGGAAGTTGAGCTAAATGGAGTTTTTCTAATCAAACACTTTTTTTTTAAAATTAGAAAAAAACAATTCATAAAATGAACACTGTTCTTGGGAAGGATTAGTTTCAATAAAATTTCCATTCCTTAAAAATTCCTCCCCCTTTTTCTGATTTTAAAATGCCTTTCTTAGACATCTTGAAAATGGGAGAAAATCATTGAGATTGGAATAGCTCAAATTTCTGAAGGAAAACTCAACTCAAAGAAAAACCAAGTAAAACACAGTTGAAACATTTCAGTTGACCTAGTCTGAAATATGCAGTGATGGTTTTTTTTGATATCTTGAGCTTGGATTGAGAAAACATTTCAGAAACCTTGCGGGACCTGGCGAGGCGATGCCTGCCAGCTCCGGGCATCGGTGATCAGTGCAGCGCCGTGCCAAGCAGTGCTGATCTACCCGGGGGATTCCCGCCTGGGCCAGTGCAGCCCAGAAAGGAAACGCTAACTCAGGTTTCAAAAGCAGCGTGACTGCTCTGCCTGGCACCTCAGCCCAGCTGAAAATCTTCATGCTTCAGCAAGGCTCGTCAGCTCAGGGTGTGCGTCAGGGGTGAGCCGGGGGTGCTGGCTCAGCCTGGGCTGCTGCTGCTGCTGGAGCTGAGAGGGTCCCCACGGCAGGAGGGGACCACTCCGATAGCTGCCCGTTTACCAGAGCGTGGAGAAGGCCAGTCCACAGTTTCTTTAGAAGCAAAAGAATCAGAAAATTAGAATTAAAAAAAAAGAGAGGAGAAAAAAAGTGGGTAGCAGCAAGAGTTGTGTCATTAGCTTTATTTATGGGCAGTGTTTCATTCCAGCCCTGCTGCCTGCATCCTGAGCAGAAAGAGCCCTGAAAATGAAGTAGCATTTCTCGCAAGAGCAGACAGGCAGAGTGGGTTAATGACAGGATGCACTTCCAAGTGCCCATGCCCCCCAAACACAGCTGGGAAGTGCCATCGCTGCTCCCAGCTGTGAGCCTGGCCCTTTGTGCCTGCTTGTTATAGAGATGGTAATGTTGGTGCTGGTTAGCATTGAGCCTGGCTGGGGACTTGGGTAACTGGCAGGAGGCTGTGTGGGACGGATCCCCCAGAGCCTGTGGGGGGTAAATGAGCTGGGAAGTGGGTGTTCATGGGCCCCGGGGGAGGAGAGGAGTCAGAGGTTTCTGCTGCGAGTTGGGCTCCAGACTTTTTACTAATTGTGTAATGGAGGGTGACAGACTTGCTGAGTCTAATGGTCTAAACTCTGTGACTAGAAATTGTTTACACGTCCGTTTTGGAGAGAAGATGTGACGCTGGCCTTGACAGCCTCTCAGGAAGCACCCACAGTCTGTTTTGGAGCCTCCATCCCAGCTCGAAATTCTGTTTTGTGACAGCCCTCTGCCCAATCCCATCAGTATATTTGCAGATTTCTTACCTGCATATAGTGAGATGGCTGTGCCCGAGTTCTTATCAGCTGAACCCACCTGTACTCTACTGCAAATAGGAAAGGGCTTTCATGTAACCGGGAGAGCGGGAGAAGAATTTTTGCCAATATTTTCTTAATTTCTTTATTAGATACAAAAGTAAGAGCTTTTGTTATTAGGGAATTCAGGGACTGAGGCTCTTGGGGACTGGAGAACTATCATTCTTCAGTCTCTGGACAATTTTCCTACTGTCGCACCTCTGGGGAGCATACAACTGTGGCACTTGTGGGACCCATGTCCTATAAGCATCACTGATCTTCTAATGAAGTTGGCATTTCTTGCCAAATGCCTGATGTTAGGCAAATGTCATCTGAGTTTGCTGCTCTTAAGAGTTTAGTAAGGAGGAGGGAAAAGACAGGCAGACAGTGGAATGAGGGGAAAACAGGAGAAGGGGTTAAGGCTGGATGTGGACGTGCTGGTGCCAACCATCCTGTGTTCTGGGGCTGAATATGCGACTGCTGGCGAGTCCTGTTTCACAGTGGAAACATCTCTTCCTGGCTGGTCTTGGTGCCATATTCTCTCCGGCATGGAGCATTGCTCATTTACTTAAGTCATCAGCAGGTTACTAGTTTTTCCACAAAGCAGGAACCAGGTGCGTGCTAAGAGGAGTTTTTTGGCAGGTGCGGGTGCTTCAGCAATCCCTGGCCTAGGAGAGAGAGACCACTTTTATGAGCATTGACGTTGGTCAAGCAGAAAATAAAGTGATGCTGTATTTCAGATTTGGGGATAGGTGTTGTTTGAGTGAGAAGGAGCTGAATTTTTTCAAAGATTGTTACTACTTCTGGAAAAGCTTTCATGGTTCTTACTGAATTATAGGAAGTCACGTATATATGCAAGTCTTTGTCTCCTTCTACAAGTGGCTTCATGGAGCGTGCAGTCTGTAGTGGTTGTGTCTGGCTGTTTGTGCAGTGGTTCTCCCACGCACAGCCTTCCTGACTGACAGACAGAGCCCGGCAGTGTTCGCTGTCATGACTGCTGATGTTCCTCACACACGATGTCTGCTCCACCCGTCTGTCTATGGCGGTCTCCCCCACTGGAGGGGCAGCAAGGCAGACCATGTCACGGGGCTCCAGGTGACTCAGGTCA
This sequence comes from Fulmarus glacialis, assembly GCF_000690835.1. Lineage (NCBI taxonomy): Eukaryota > Metazoa > Chordata > Aves > Procellariiformes > Procellariidae > Fulmarus > Fulmarus glacialis. The sequence continues at coordinate 5,495 of NW_009235086.1, forward strand.
CAGCTCAGCAGGTAGGTTGACCTGCTGACATGGCGAGTGTGAGCTGAGATTCAAGAGGAATGACAAAGTCAAACAGCCAAGGCACATGTAGCTATTTTCTCCATCCCTCTGGATACCAGGTAGGGCACCTCCTGCACAGTCAAGCAGTTGGCGTGGGACAACTGTGACTTAACCGTGACAGCTGCCTTGGTTAGACTGTGTCTACCCAGAGCAGGGAGATGGTGATGATTCTGGCCTCGAGGGCTGCTGCCATCCCCTGTCCTCTCCTAAGCCACCTCTCGCTGTGCGTTGTTGCTGCAGACCCTGGTGAGGTCTCAGTTGTGGTCTCTGGTTCCTCCGGTGAGCCCTACTCTGGCACAGAAGGGCGGCTGGCGCTCGCCAGCATTGAAGACCAGTCTGCGGATGTCTTTCTGTGAAAAGATGTCTGGCACCTCAGGGGCTTCCCCAAAACCTCTGAAGCTGAACAAGGAAGTTGCTAGCTGGGCTGTCCCGCTTGCGGCTCCTGAGCTGGTGTGACGTGGCCTAATTAGGCTGATAACAGTTTGTAGGCGCTGGGGTGCCTGGCTGGGGTGTGCAGGGGGTGGCAGTGGGCATTTCTGGGGACTCCGGAGGTGCAGCCCTTCAGGCAGGCCTGGGGGAAATGACAGCAAGGGATGTCCAGAAAATCCCCGGCAAAGCAAGCAAAAAGCTTCCAGTTCTCAACTACCGAAAGACTTGGCTTTGCTTAATTCCCCTTCACCCTGTGACAGGTGACTTGTGTGTTCCAGATTGCTAATGGAGATAAGCAGTTTAGAGGTGATTTATCCGATAAAAGATTTAAAGCCTCTGGAAGCTTTTGCTCTGCAGTTGTATGGTGCGTGGGAAGTGCATGTATTACTGGGATGCGTGTGAAATGGGTCTGTCAATATGATCATGAACAAAGTGATGTGGTTCGTTCCAAAATAGTGCCAGTAAAACTTCCATAATGGGCCATGGGATGTGGTCAGTACTGCCACACCACTGCTTGGCTGGGATGCTCTAAACTGGGGAGGAGGAAGAAGCAGAAATCTAAAGTCTGGTACTAAAATTTCTGCAAAAAAGGCTGGGAATGCCTGCTAACCTGTACGGCATCCCCTGTCACGTTTGCTCCCAGGTGGATGTCTTCAGGCAACGTTTCTATGCCATTTGTATTTACCTTGGGCATCTCTGGTGGCACATATGCCACAACGTTGGAGCCGTGCCTTCGAGGATGCGTTCTAGCCAATGTCTTCTGTGTCCCTTCCTTATTTAATCTGGTGCTTTGGGCCTTATTATCTCAAATATATCCTTCTCGGTGTAAAACTGCAGCTTAAACTCAGTTACCATGGGTACCACACAATTTGCACAGCCTGCTCTCCACTCCTCAAAGTTCGGAGCATTTAAAATTAGAGATAACGTACAGCCAGTTGATTACAGGAACCTGTGGACTAGCCGTAGGCTAACGTGGCTTCCCCATACAGCCCCAGAGCAGCCTTGAATCCTGACTCGTTGCTCTTCTCCTGGCACCACGTAGTTTGTGTTAACAGGCACGCTGGGAAAAGGCTGCCCTTGGTTACTACAGGAGTATGGAGTTACACACCATGTTACATCAGGGACAATGCTGGGAATATATGGTCGACCTTATTATTAGAGGCAGGAGCTGAGAGACCTTGGTTTTCTCCCTGTCTCGGGCAGTAACCCACTCTGTTACCCGCAGGAAGTCTCTCAGTCTACAAACCTATAAAATCGGATTTTATTACTTTTTCATCAGAATTATCTTCTGAAATTTAATTCACACCCTTACAACGTATAATATCACACTGACAAGAAAAGTAAACCCAACCCAAGCCAAAAAAAAGTGACATATTTTTATTGTGTCTTACTTTAAATCTCCATCACACCTCTGAAATACTGTTGAGTCTTGGGTATAGGATGTACTGAGGAAATTTTCTGTCTGCCTAGTATATCACAGGAAAATCTGCAGCATGAACAGAACTGGTGTGTTGGAAAAGGATCCTCAAGCAAAAGGATGGAGCCAAGCCAGTGCAGCAGCTTTTGCTTTCTAACCCCCTCTCTTATGTCCTTCAATTCTCAGCTGCAGAAAGCCCCCTTCCTGCCCCTTAAGACCCTCAATAATGGTGAAAGACCCTCGTGCTGTCCTTTGGAAGGCAGTTGTTGCAGCTGCCTTGTCTGTTCACCTCCACCCCACGCATGGGCTATGTCTGTATTTCAGTCCTGGATGCTGTAGGGAAATTTGGACAAGAGAGCCTGGAAACCAGAGCAGCATAGAGCTTAGCATGGAGTAATGTGCTGCTGCTGTCCCTCTGGGGAGAATCTTCTTTCGCTCCAGTAGGACAGGACTCAACACCAGCAACTGAGAAGGTGCCCTCATCGCTGCTGGGTTGAAGCATGTCCCTGGAGTAGCAGTGTAGGCAGCATGGACCTGCGGCCGGTCTGTGGTGTGTGCTGACGCCAGGCTCGTCCAGATGCTCGGGGTCCTGCCTGCTCTGGGCAGCTCATCTTCAGCTTCCATAAATCCATGCTTAGCAAAGCTGGAAGTGGCTCTGCCCAGCCATCGGCCTCATTGCAACGCTTTGTCCCGACGCTTTGTCCCAGCTCCTCAGGCCCTCTTCTTGTCTCCTTTCCTCCTTCCCCTTTTCCTCCCCCCAAATTACTGTGATGTCTGAGGGAAAGACCTCCTGTACTGGTGGTTTGCAACAGCTTGGCTGTCGAGGCTTTTGTAAGGAGATGAAAGGCAATGGCTGATTTTCTCTGTTGATGGTGTCTGTCACTCTTGACTGAGACAGAAAGCCCTCTGCAGTCTTGGCACATCCTGGCTTTCTTCGCTGCAAGAGCTCTGCTTGGGAACAGTCTCGTTTCAAGACACACTTTTGGTTTTGCATCCGTGAGTTTACTGAAGGCTATGGCTTGTTTTAGAAAGTGCTGTTAGTCCAAATGCAGAGTTTAATAAGATGCGTGTAGTACAGTACCCTTATTCTGAAGTAGGTTTTTTTTTTTTGCGATTCATTAAAAGGAAAAAAAAAGGTGGGGGAAGAAATCACAGTCACTTCCTACAAACTTCTTAGTAGTTTGGCAAGGTCTTGGCCCCAAGAGGTAGGGGGAATGTGAAGTGATGTCCCAAATGGAAAAGTTTCTAGCTTCCAATGGGAGCTCTGTATGTGTGGTGCTAGACCCAAGTGTGGAAACATGTCTTCTCGTGTGTGTGATATTGAGGTGAGGACAGTGTGCCCCTAAGAGGTGAAAGATTTCTCAGTCCCAGATCTTAAACAAATACTTTCTCTTGGCTACCAACTTGCAGGGTTGCAGGTTTCTGTTTCACTAAATGACTGTAGCAGACAGTCCTTGTCCGGAAAGGAGTCTCTGGTGAGCTTTTCCTCTCCAGCATGCGAAGACTCGGCTTGTGTCCATACAACGGTTTAATGGGTGTCTGAAATAGCTGAGGCTTCTTAAAGCAAATGGCAAAAACTGTGGTACATTGCCATGCCAGCATCTCTCAATTAGCAGCGGGAGTCTTATAATGGCCCTTCTGCTGGAGGCCAGATCCTTCCGCGGAGGAAGCCAGCCAGAGCTGCGGCCGAAGGGCGCGTCTGGAGGAACTCAAAGTGACCTGAGCTCTTTCTGCTTTGCTGACGAACTGAGAAAAAAATAGGCCAGCAATTCATTTTACAAGTCTCTTAAGCTATCATAAGAATTTATAGGAACTCATTATACAATAAATTATAGATATAAAATAGCAGGTGGCACATCTTTCAAGCAGTATGCATTAAAATTCATCTTGACAAGACCGGGAAAACAGCCCCCAGACCTATCTTTACTGAGCAACTACAAAGGAAGTAAGTTGTAGTTAAGAGAAGTGGAGTGTTAATGACAGGTCTATGCCGTAAACGCGGCAAAATGCCTCAAATGCCTCAGCAGTAATTGTCATCAGAACAATTTTTTTCCTGCTAGTTATAAAATCAGATACACTATTAGAGACACCATTTGTAAAACCCAGACACCGTATATTTTCATCAAATGTAGCAATTGTCTCCGTCTCTGAGGTTCCTGAAACATAAACCCTCTTGGGGTCCTGGCTGGGCTGCTGTATGCAAGCTGTGAAAATATTGATTTTATCCTTTGCTTTCCTTGTCCTTCTCTGTTTCCTTTCTTCCTTGCTTACTGGCAGCCACTAACATAGCCAAGTTACTTCTGTGCCAAGAGGATGAGGAAACTGTTTCCTCCCAAGCCAACTATGCTGACACTGCTATCCTTGATTTCCATAAATGATTGAACAGTGTCTCCTGTCTGCAGCGTATTTCGGGCTCCAGTTACCAAGATTCTTGGATGCTGAGAGAGCTTTTCATCTTCCCCATCTCCTCCTCACAGTCATAACCAAGCCTGACCGTGTCTCCTCTGCCTTCACGGCTGTGAGCTGCTCAGACTAGCAGTAGCAGCCCCAAGATGCTTTTCCCCATGACAGACTTTTCTCAACCTGTAGGGTTTTTAAAATTTCTTTTAACCTCCTGAAAAATTTGATGTGGATATTATCGTGAAAAGGAGATTTCTGTAGTCACCGGACAAGCAGTGGGAATTGTTGTGAGTAATCCAGTCATTTGTAACACGGAAGCAATTTAATAGCTTTTAGAATAAGTAAGTTTGTGATGGCAAGATCAGCATTGCTTGTTTTTGCAGCATTAAAACTTCTAGATCAGCTGAGCCAAAAGGGAACACTTCCTAACAGTACTGCGAAGCCAGCTGTCGGAGGTAGACATGTTCTGGGAGTGAGAGGAGTACGAGCTACGTGCTGCTTAAAGCCCATTCAAACTGGTGGTGAAAATTTCAGTAGGGGCTTTTCTCTGTCAGGGTGGCACTGGACGCCTGATTCTCAAGTTGAGGCACCGTCCTACTGCAGTCCTTTCTGAATTTCTGGGCTGGGGTAAGCTGCTGACTTCTGCTGACTGTCAGCAATTTACACCGGTATAACCTGGCCTCTGGATTGCCTCCTTTGGCTGCAGTGCTTTGAAGCCATTCACTATCCACATCAACACCAGCTGAAATTCGGGTATGTTTGACCTTCATCCCCTAGCACTTTGGAAACTGAATAATAAATGTGTAGTGAATTCTGCCCTCCAGACACCAGATTATTTTTCTTTGCATCCCTTTGAAAAATGTTTGTTATCTTATTTTAAGCCTCTGCTGCCGAGGGGAAAACCTGAGGGGGGTGGGAAGTAGAAAGGAGGAGGAGAGTGTACTCTAAAAGGAAAAAGCTATGTGGAAAGCTTTGGTGCTAATGGATTGGACCCATCTGCAGCCTTAATGTTTGCAGACTAACGTGTATGATGCATTGTTGGGCAAAACACTAAATGCTTAAAAGCAATTTGTGGCAATTTAGGTTTTTATCATTGCTTGCACGCTGCTCTGGGGGAATATGTAGCAAAAGACAAGCTCCCAGACTGAAGAGTTTATAGTCTTAAATGTGCAATTCTGCAGGCAGCTCAGTGAAGCTAATAGATCTCTGCAAGGCAGAGTCAGGGCCTCGGGAGGACAGGCTGACCCCTCAGGATGACAGCACAGCTCCTTTCTGAGGGGAAGAAGTGGAATAACTCAGGAAAAGTATGCACTTATTCGTGATGAAAATTGTAAGGACTAACTGAACAGGTGCATTGTTTGATAGGTTTGACAGGAGTCTTTGAAAAAGCCCCCCCAAATGAAACAAAGAGAAAGAACTCCTGTAAAAGACAGATACTTTTCTTCTATTGAATAAAATGTATAAATCTATCAAGCCAGTTGTTTTTGAAAGTTTAGTAAGAGGAGAAGCAGGAGTGGGTGCATATTAGTGAAGGATAGTTAAAAATAGCGTGTGCATAAGAGAGCTTAGTCCTGTGTCGTCCATGTGTATGTATACACATGTTGGGTTTTTTCTGTTAGTTTTTATAGGTAGATGTCAGTGTGTTTAACAAAAAGAAGGAAATGCAATCCCTAATATATACAACAGGGGAAGTAGGATGCAGTCGGTGACATGCTCTACCCACGGGTGAATGGCAGAGCCAGAATAAACAGGTATCCTTATCCATTTTATGCTAGGTCACAGTGCATCCGGCCTAGAGCTGTCTAGACCTAGTCTGCATCAACAGAAAAACTGTACAATGTACTTAAGTGAAAGTAAATGTACGCTAAATGCACTTACCAGTCTGTATTTGTGAACAGGACTTCAGCAAGGTTTATTCATTGTGATAAACTTGCATGATCTGATAAGGATTTTCATATCCAAGATTAAAGGGTCTCTGAATGGCAGCTTCCCGTTAGGAGTGAAAAATAGCTTGTCTGTTTTGTGCCCTGTCCCTTGGAACAGGTGATGCTCAGAGCAGCCAAGGTGCCGTCCCCTGCGGTCCCAGCGCCAAAGCACCAACAAGCCAGCATGTCCTTTCATCAAAGCACAAAGCTTTTCTAAAGACTGTGCTGATTTCAATGAATTCCTCACTGGGACATGTTCCTCGGGGATTTCTGTCCGAAGCAAGAGGGCTAGGGAGAAAAACAAACAAAAAGAAACCCTTCCTAACACATTCTGCACTGTGATTATTAGAAGATGCTCATACAAAGTGGAAAACTGCATTCATATCTGTGGTGCCAGGTACTGACCAGGCACTTAAATGTTAACTTCTTGCTTTCTAGATAACTGCCCTGAATGTGGAGCTGTTGGCTCCTCTGTGTGGGTGGGTCTCTCTCCTGTTTTCTAGGGGAAGAATCTTTGAAACATCTCATTTTCTTCTGGTCAGCAAGAGGTGGAAATGCTGATTACAGCCTGAACCCAGCAAATTCCTCGGGTAGCAAAACTGCTTCCCGCTTCTGGCATCTTGTATTTTGATTGTCTGGTATTTTTGGTATTCTGCTGCCGGCTCAAATCACATTTATTGTGGTAGACCTTTAGCAGGGAGGTGATTGAGGTTTCAGTTCAGACTATTAGAGTGAGTGCATGCTCAATGCTGGTATAGTAGACAATGTGAAAGTACTAAGCCAATTTTTATTTTTTTAAAACTCATTAAAAATTCCATCTGTTCATCTGGGATTTGTTGTAGGTGTGTCCCTCCTTCTGTTAATGTCCCTGTTGAATGCCTCTGTCTTCTGCATTTACCTCTCCCAAGAGGTGTGCATCCACCTCCTCTGGTTCTGACTACATGGCATTATTTTGCATCAGTGACACATCAGAGGGCTGTTGGGACGCTGAGTGCTGAACACTCAGCTGTCGAGAACATCGATCTTTCTGCTGAGCTAGAGCAAATTTAATTAGCTTATTTTAACATTCCTCTTCATCCTGCGGGGGGGTAGAATTGATGCTGGCTGGAGCCTCATTTCCACATAGCTCATTTAGTGTAACTAATTATTGCGTGTAAGTGAATGGTACACTCTGCTGACAGCTTCTGCAGTAAGGTGGGGCAGTCGCTTTCCATTTATTTGCTGTCAGAACTGTCTGAAACCTTCCCCTTTCAAGGCAGCAAAATCTTTCAGTTCTTGCTGGATGTTAACTGGGCAAACTGGTGGAAAGCTGTAGCTAGCACAGCCCCATGCCAGTGGCATGGCGCAGGCAAGGAGACTAACTCAGTGTCGAAGAATGAGAGTCCAGGCTTGGAAACAGGAAAAGCCTGAACTGCTCTCCAGCTTAAGGTTAGTCCCCTTTGTGTGTATGCGTTATGATTCTCTCTAATTGCATACTTGCATCCTATTTTTTATCATTAACTATACATTAACTAACTTAACACTATCCTTCTTTTTAGCTTGGTTTTAGTCATGTATTTCTCACTAATCTAGTTCCCGGAAGTACCTGGCCCATTCTTGCTGAAGCTTTAAAACAAACAACTCCCAAACCGAAGCATTAGCTTGAATCAGATATATATATGGAGAATTAATTTCTGAACAATTAAAATCAATAAAGTTACAAGCATCTGGTAGGGGAAGAACTGGGCAGCCTTAAATACAGGCAATAGTACCGGCTGTCCTAATACTACTTAGGGGATACTCAAAGACGCACGTAGCGAGGAGACCCCTTTCTCCCTGATTGCAGCCACTTCGGTGCCTGTCTGCTGCTCGCATCTGTAAGGTTTTCCCCGGTGGGCTCTGATCAAAGACTTGAGATAAGGAGAGGGGGTGTGTAGCAGGACCTGCAGAGGACGTTGTTTCATTTGTGCCCAAGCATTTCTCAGTGAGCAAAGAGGGTCACGAAAGGCGTCTGTGGTAATCTTTGCTATTTATCCCAGATAAACTGGAGAAAACTTAAGACCCTTTGCTATACGAGTGAGGCAAGAAAAACAGTTTTAAGAAGAAATTGGAGTAGTTCCCTGCATTGGTGTCTTCAGCTGTTCTGAAGTGCCTTGCTGGGAAGTCAGTAGGGGGCTCTTGCTCTTCTTCCATTACTTTATGGGCATCTTTGCAACCATTTTCCTCATTCCTATTTGAGATCCTCCCGCAGCAGAGACAGTGCATATAGCAGCCCCGCCAGATCTCCCGGTGGAGGGAGTCTGGCTGGGAGCGTGCTGTGCTCCGTCTGCTTTCCCTGATGGGTGGCTTTTTGGAGCCCTTGCCAGCTTTTCTTAGGGCAGGCCTAGGGATTAAGCAGCTCCTTGGTGGTCCCAAAGCAGGCTGGACATAACAGGGGATCTGAGTTAATGTGTCTCAAGTGAGCCTTGGGAAATAAACCTGAGAGAAAAAGGCTCAGACATAAGTGTACAAATATGCAGCATCTTATAGACCTTATTGAGTTTATGCTGAGTTCACTGAATAGAGACTAAATAGAGTGTGTATTTCTATTTCTTTATAGGAACAGAGAGTTTCCCTGGTTTAACAACCAGACGCAGCATCCTATCATCTGCTTAAACAGGTATGACCTTTTTACTTGTTAGTATAGTTTCACAAGGAGGCTGCTTCAACAGACCAGGGAGGCTTGAGAAAAGAGCAAGAAGAAAACTCCTCTAGCTTCTGGAACACTTTATTTTTCTGGGGCTAGTTGCTGCTTTTGTAATCCTCCGTGTTTTTTATTTTAAAAGCCTCCTGTGTCTGATGGGAGCCACTGTACGCATTGTCAAAGCAGCCGTTTTCTTGCTTAGCAAGAACCTGCTTATAGCTCTGGGTGGAAGAGGGCGTAAGATGGTGTTGATACAAAGGCAGAGCATCTGAGAGAGGTGACGGTGTTGCTGCACGCTGCTCTAGTTTGTCGTGCCCTGCCGATGCAGTGAGTCGTACCACAGAAAAGATGGGAACAGTTTGGCAGAGTAAGGGCAAGCATAATACAGCCTCATCTCCAGGACTGAAAATGATTGGGTTAGATCAAAGAAACGCACTTTTTCTCCTCTTTGAGAAAGAGAAAACTTTCAAGAGACCCCCATCTCAGAAGGCTGAAAACAAGTGCTAGAGAGAACCTGTGCTGCCTCTGTCATGTGGATGAGCAGATACTTCTTTTGCCAGTATTTTCTTATACACATGTATTCATTTCAGTTTGATTTACAAGTGAACATAGTTTCTGTTCTCACAAGCGCGAGCTTGAAATGCTAAGAGAGAATAGTGAACTTCGGGAAATGGGAATGGATTTCAATTGAAAGACTTCATATGAAGCATAAGAAAGAAATGCAGGAGGGCAGAGTGAGTAGGGTGGCAAAGTGCCCAAGTTTCTGCTGTTGTAACTTCACTTGGGCAGGGCAGGGTGAAATACTGCCATTCTTTTGGGGTGAAGTGTTACGTTCACTGTGGCCTTACAACACAACCTAAACGAGGGTTTCGGTGAACTCAGGAGACGCCTGTAGAAGCTCATGGAGGGTGAGATGTAAGGCATACTGGGACGGTGGTCCCCTTCCCAGGATCTCCTCTCAGCTCAGCAAGCTAGAGAACGTTCAAGCTCTGCATCCTTTGAGGAGTAGCATGAACACACACAAACACACAGAAGTTTTATTCAGCTGGTAAAAATTGCCTCCTCTGTGTTGTTGTTATTAAAAAGGTGCTGGATTATGCCAGTTTAGGACTTGTTCTTTCTGTGAGATTATACTTAAGTGGGGGGAATTAATAATGAGTGGTTATGTGGGGATATTCATCAGTCAGTGGGCAGTCCATTCTGGACCTTATTTTACTGAAATTTCACAAGCTATCATTTTTTTGACATCTGAAAAGCGTGGCAAGGATTTGGTTTGCAGAGAACAGACTATAGGATTTTAAATCTTTCATGTTTTTTCTGCTCTTTTGTGAGCAAAATGAGTCTTCCCTATTCCCCCCAAAAATTCTGTGCCATGCTTCTGAGGCTGCTGAGATATTTAATGATGAAAAAACGGAAAAATCAAGCACAGCTTTAAAAGAAGGCGAGCTACAGAATGAAAAATCTGTAATCGCGTATGATCTGGGATCTGTGTGTACGTGCATGCATGCACTTGTGTGCGTAAGTGTATGTATTGGGTACGAGGCTGGTTTTGGACTACTGGAGCTTTTATAAGCCCATAAATCTATCCATTTCCTGACCAGCCCCCTAGTTTACTTCTGCTGCAGTCTCTCCTGGCCCAAGGAATTTGAAGGAAATGGAAGTCAAGAATCAAATTTGGCCCTCTAGGTTTTTAGGCTGTATAAAGCACAGGCACAAGTACCAGGCAGTTCACTTTTCATCCGTGAACTTTTCTCTCTCGCAAGCCGCGGCAGCCCAGACCTCCCATGGGCTGTGGGAGTCAGATAAAGGCTGTGTGTGCCTGCCTCTCCTGGCCCTGAGGGACGCGCTGCTGGCGTGCCTGACATTTAGGGTGTCTTTTGTTGTGGCACTAAACTTCAGCGCTGCCGCTCCTCTTGGAAAGCGTGGCACAAGCAGCCCAGCAGTTTTGGGAAGGAGCCTTCTGGATGGTGAACTGCTGCAGGGCAGGAGCCCTCCCAGCCCCGGCATTCGCTCGCGTCAGGCTCCCCGGGGGCAGCCAGCACGTACAGCAACGCGGCGTGCCTGCAGGCTGGCTCCCTGCCAGCGTCTGCCAGGGCGGAGGGCAGCATGAGGCTGCTTACAGCCGTCCTGCACGCTTCGGGAGTTTTCCCATGGCCCCAGAATACCCTTGCAGCAGCGCGCAAGTACTAAATGAAGGATTAAATTAGCCTGTAAGACTGAAAGTAATGGGCAGTTTTATTGCGTTCACCATTTCTCCATTGGTAATATTCCACTGGTGATAAAATAAGTTGTGTGACATCTACTGTGCAAAACTTAAATTGTCTGTGCAGGTCCCATCTTTAACTGACAGGCCTAAATTATTGCTCTTGAAATAAAGAGTATATCTGTGGAGTGTCCCATTGCCTCTTGGTGCTGCTGGGATGCCACAGACAGTTTAAGAAGTGGGCAAGTCTGAAATGAAAAGAGAGGGAAACAGTTGTACGTCAGAACTCGCATTTTCTATACAGGGTCACTGCATCAGTGGTTAGGAGATAAAAACAGGGTGTAATATCTTGTGAGCATTGCTGTCTGTCCTGTGTCTGTTTGTCTCTGTAGTGACTGAAAGTGACAGTGAAAACTAGCAGTGGATATAACGTGCTGCAGGTGGGTGGCAGGGGGAAGCTGTGATAAAGGCGGTAGGAAGAGGAGACCATCCCGTTGCCTCCCGTGTAGGAGCATCCCCCAAGGCCGGGCTGTTGGGATGGGGAGGAGGAGGAGCAGAAGCAGGAAGGTGACGCAGAGGGCTCCAGGGATGGCTGATAAAGCTCACGCCCCTCTGAGCTGGGGTGTCAGTGCAGCCCGCATGCAGCATCTGGAGCTGCGGGCTCAGCTTTGGAAGCGTTACGGCACTCTCTGATGGCGTGCTTTTGCTTCTGGGGCTGCTGCAGTCTTCACGCTGGTCACCGGGCCCCGCGATTCCCTGCGCACTGTGAACAAAGTCGGCCTCTCCTCCTGACGCGAGCTTTTCACCGCACTGTCTGCGTGCGAGCTGGTTCTGCGAAGGCACGCCGCAACAGGGAGGCACCAAGCCAGGGCGCTCAGCTGGGCTCTGCCTGCGCGTGGTGCGGGGCTGTTCCTAGGCAGAGGGGGAGCTCTAACACCCTCCAAAGCTTCTGTCATGTTGAGATTCCTAAGAATTTTGGGGAGCCTTTTAAGTATAAGCATTACTTGCACTTCTTTTTCTACTGTGAATCTAGTGATGCTCAGGAGGAGAGGCACATAGATGGGGAAGGTGCTTGGCAGCAGCCGTCCTGAGCAGCACAGCGTGAGGCCAAGGTGAACCTGCGGTGTACTCGGGGAGAACATTTGTGTATCGATACTTCGTTCGATTAGGTTGTAACCTCTTCAGATACAGGTGCATCTTGTATGAACTCTGTAGAGAGCTAAGCACACTTTAAATGACTGCACTTTAAATACACTGTAGCTTGTATTTCAGGCTTAGAAATTTCCCTCACCACTGGCTGGAGGTTAACATTGTACAGAAAGATGTCACAGAGCAATGATTAGAACAGATTTTAGGAAAAGGGATGCGACTTGATACCCGCTAGAAGGATTTCTTGCAGTATCTACAGATGAAATGTTGTCCTGATTTCTGGAGAGTCAAAAACTCTAGAGGAGGTGTTCTCATTTTTCATTTTTCTTACTTTGGTTTTTTTCTTAATGATCTTTGTAGCACTAGGGAAAAAGCTATAGCTTAGTGGTGTTATTCGCATTGTCTTCTCTGTTCCCATGCAGCCAGCTTGAGTGTCTCCTGTTTGGCATTGGGAGCGTTGCAAGGAGGCACCCCCCCCCGGGTTGTTCTGACACAGGGCTGAAGGAGGCTCTTGGCATGCCTGCTGTCACAGCCAGTGTCGCATCCAATCCTCCTTCATCAGCCTCCCTCTTAAAAATAGTCTTCTGCCAACCAGTAGGCTGTTCTTCAATCTCACTTGCAAGAAACTTTTAGCTTCCAACTAAAACTTACCAATGGCCAGGGTTCTTGTACCAAACTAGCCTTTGGTTTTTTCTCCTTTGTGTTTATCCCTTATCATCAATCTACCTCTTTCCTCTTCTGAAAGGAGGGCTATCATCCATTTTATAATCAACCTGTTTCCTCCTTTCTTCTGGTTATCTTAACAGCCGTTATCTGCACCTTCTTTCATTTGAAAACACCTGTTTTGAACATAAGCTGTAAAGGTAGAACACTGTGTTACTTGTATTTATCAACTATCAAAGGTAGCATTTGCTACATTTTGAAAGGATTCAGGCGTGGTTGTTAAGCAATGGAAAGGAAGGAGAATGTCCTCTGTCACTAGGAAATGATGATGATGGTGGTAGTATTAGTAATAATCCTACCTAGCAGGCTGAGTCACTAGTAGATGCTTAAAACTTGTTTACAGCCAAGCAGCAAGATTGTACAGGCAGAGGTTATACGACTTGCTGCAGCTTTTTAGTAAGCATCTCCCCAACTTCTTGGATGCAAGAGGTGGACCAGAGAGAGGGAAGAGGAAGAGGGAAATGTCATCCTTCCTTTCCCCTGTGTAGTGATGAGCAAAGGAGCTTAATTTTGAGGAAGAGATTGGTAAGCAAGAGAAACTGGACCGTTCTGTGTGTGGCAGCTCATGTTCGATGCTTTGATCAGGATCAACAGCCAACCCCAGTACCAAGCTTTTCCACTCCTGTGCAGCACTTAAGTGACTTTATAGAGGGGCAAAATTGAGCAAGGTGAAGGTGAGTTGATGAGCTGATTCTTGGTTTTGTGAAGACTTACTGCAGTTGAGAAGTGTATTTTCCTTTGCATCTCCAACAGTAAGTCAACATACTACTTCCTGTAGGTCAAGAACCAGTCCAGTGTGCTAATGTTGAATTGTCACAACTGTGAGTTTTGTCCCTTGAATCACGTGGAGGGAAAGAAAACTTGACACCATGGGGTAGGAGCTCAGCTCTCCTAAAGGCAGCTGAATTTTTGCCACGGATGTCCTTTTAAAACCGTATCATCTTGCTAAGGATTATGGCTATATGAAAAAGGAATTGCCCACACTTCTAAAAATTATAGTTTCAGTTTTGAAAGGTCCTTGCCGTGCGGTGCGTGTGGCAGCATTCCCATTCACGGGAACTGGAGGGCAACTCTGTGTTGGTCAGATTATGCCATCCCTCAGGGTGCGGCCGGGCTGGTGACCTGCGCAAAGGGCCTTGTATCCCTTGCCTCCTCCAGTGGTTCGACCGACCAGATGCCCCCTGTTTGTCTGCACAGCAAACCCTGCTGCTGGCCAAAAACCACCTATAGTATCCTACTGCCAAGTTCTTCTGAACTTTCCCGTGAAGCATCTGGTTCTGGCTGGCGTCAGGGCCGGGGAACAGCGCACGGGGATGTGCTCTCGCCTGTCAGCACTGAGCAGGGCTGGAAGTCGGTGCTGCCTGCGAAGCACTCGAGGAAAAAATGATCCCATTCCCGCTTGATAACTGTAAATGGCTTTGTGGTGCGAGTCACCGAATGCCTGAGCATTACCAACCCCGTTACCTTCAGTGCTGGGAAACCTGGTGCTCAGAGTTAAGCCCGAGTTACATGTATTTAAGCAGTTAACGTTAGTAAACACGCTTTTGAAAGAGGTAGTGGGAGTAATGGGAGTGCTGTGAGCATTCTCCGTGAGAGGAGTTTGAGAGGCACAGGTTCATTTGTATTGAGGAGCGAAGCTTATGAGAAGAGCAGATGTTTGAATCATAATGTTCTTTCCAGCATAACTGATGAAAGAAAACTCTTTATAATCGTGACAAAAAAATATTCAGGTTGTCATCCTTAAGATGAGTCATTTTTTTCCCTCATTTTCAATCCCTCCGAGACTTTGGTCCCTTCTGAAGCAGGAAGTAATAATTCAGGCCAGCCTCTGGCCGTGACACACTGGGCAGCTGGGATAATTACGCAGGGAGAGGTATATAATATGCCGTGGGATTCATGTACAAGTGAGGCCTTCACGTGAAAAGGGAGATCCTGACACTACAGACACAGCTTGTTCTCTTCATTGTTTTCCAAATCACCCTCGAATTCTAAATCAGAAGGCTTCAGGACGTTTTTGTAATAAAATTGTAAGTTTGCCTGTTGTTCTGCCTTTTGCCATGGCTGTGTGAGATATCTGGGGTAGATTGCAAGGCACTTTGATCAGTAGTCCTTTCTTAAAATTAATTCATAATGTTACCCCTACCTACGTCTGTAAGATTTCTCTGTAGCATACACTTAATAATAACTACCTGCTATCCTTATTTTAGTTATGACTTCTTGTGTGCAAAAAAAACATTTTGCTTGCTTATACAATTACTTTTGCATCAGTTTTGCTGCTAAAAATTTTAAGAATACTGAAGAATTATGTTTCTGTTTTATGAGCGTAATGAAAACAGAATTAGACACAACAGGCTCAAGTCTAGGGTTAATGGCGGCATGCCTGGGAACTAGCTACTGTGTGCAACAGCTTTTGCTGTGATTCTTGTTAATGCTGCATGATTCACTGCTGTAGCTACCATAATATTAGTAACTAGGTGTCCAAGTCTGGATTAGATCACTGTTGTGTCAGATGCTGTGTGCTCAAACAGCAGAGTTGTTCCAGACCCCAAAGATTTGTTACAGTCAAATCTACACAGGGGCGTGGAGGTGTAAGCAGCCAGACAGCACGCTGGTGAGACCATGTTTGTCAGTGTAATTAGTAGCTTAGAGACTCCGTAGTTCATGCTGGGAAATTGTAGATGGAAAACCATGCAGTTCACCTGGGACGTATCAGCGTTGAAAGCACATGCATTATGCAGCTAACAAGGGATCTAATCCTAAATTACTTGGGTTTTCTGACTTAAAATCCAGTGTATTATGGGTTGTAAAATACATGAGGCCAGCTTCATCTCTAGTCTGTCTCTGCTGTTTTAGCATGTTTTCCATTGGGAATATTTTTCTCTCTAATACAGCAAAAGTCGAGTTACTAATGCAGCTCTGTATTTCTGCATATTGGCCAGTGTAGCAAGTAACCAAAATGGACAAAATAGTTCAGCGCCGTTAAAAACTAATCTAAACGTTGGCCTTAAAATGGAATTAGATCCTCCCCTCTTTTTTCCCCCCAAGTTCTGAATATTTAGAACTGTCTCCGGTTAGCAATAAAAACAGCAAATTAAGATGAGAAAAGCTATTCTTTTCTGGCCTGAGTGAGGACGGTCTGGTAAAGTCGTGAAAGTGCCTTCTCTCGCCATCTGAAATGTACCTGTCAGAGCAAATCTGTTCTTTGAAATGCCTGAAGTCAGGTCTTCCTCTTGGTTTGAGTTCAGCTCACTGCTGGAAATGGTTTTGCCAATTAAACTATTTTGTAAATTAAAATAATTGGTATTATTTGTCAGTGTGGGGTGGTATCCAGTGTCGGCTCTCTACTCACAGCTTGTGACCTTTTCCACCACACTACCCACAGTCTACCCCCAGCTCTCCAGCCCCTGTATTCCCTTCCGCCGGTACCAGGTACCACTAGTTTTCTCATCCCCTTGGTTCCCTATGAAAGGTTCACGCTCGCTCCTGTGATCCTTCAGACCCACCGCACTTGGTTCTTCCCTGCATCCCCGGCTCTCTTCCCCGTGTTTTTTCTGATTCTTCACCAAATTAGCTCCAGTTACTCCTTGGACCTTTGGGTTCTCCTGACTTGAGTTCCATGTAGCATTTTCTCAGCAACTGTCTACGTCCCCTCTGCAGTGACTTCCCACTGTAGGTTAACCATCGCCTGTTTCATCCTCTACCTGTCTTTGCTTAGACAGTTAATTGGGCCAGAAAGAGCATATGCCATGGCTGCGTATGAGCTCCACATCGACTGATTAGACCACCAGGATGCTGCCAAACAGAAGGAATAACGGCTGAGCTCTTCTCCTTGTATTTCCCTTCATAGAGGCATTAATATCTTCTCTCTCCTCTACCCATCTGTGGATTTCCTGAGGTGGTAGGTAGGAGCTTAGTATCTTCTGTCAAACATGATAGAAATTGGCCGGTGTGATTCACAATTATGGATGTGGATAGACACAGCAGACAGGCAGAGACAGGAAACCGGAGCACAAACATAATGAGAGAATTAGAGAGCAAGTATTTTTGGATTGCTTGTACATTCACACATCTTCAGCTGAGTTAATCGGCAGAATCGAGCAGGAGGTTGACAATACTGGTTTAATGTCAGGGAGAAATTTTAAGGACCTGTTATGTAGCTGTGGAGGCAGGTTGGTATCAGGGACTTGATGCATACCTTGTGATTTATGTTTTCTTAAATGGATTATGGCGCTACATTGTGTCACATGCTTAATTGCTACCAAAGGCAGTTCTTTGTAAAAGTATTTTTAGAAATGAGCATCCATCAGAAGAAGAAATGCAGAAAGCTTTATATAGATCCCTGGAGGAAAGAGGGGGGAAGTGTTGTGGAGATTCTGTGAAAGAATTAAGTCATTTAGAGACAACCCAGTTGGTCAGGCCAGCAGCCCTCCAGAGTTGAAATAAGAATCTCCATTTTCGCTTGTTTTTACGCTGACATCAACAGCAGGGACTCCTTAGTGTAGTTTGTTGGCTGCAGCCTTCATCAGAGACTTCACATACACATTTTAAACTGTGGCTATTCTTGATCAGGCTATTCCTGATCATCGTGAGTTTTAAGAGATCAGGGTCCCCTTCAGCAGCGCCGGGGGCCTCAGTTGAGCTTCTAGGCTCCCAGGGGCCAGAGCTGTTAGACAGCCAAAGCTCAGGGCTGCCAAGCAGGCACACGGTGTCCCGCATCCCTCTGCTTCCCCAGCGTGCTCAAGAAGCAGCTCAGGCTCTGGTGTCAGTGGCCGATGTTGCAGCCCTCTCTTTTTGGGTCTCCTTTTTGTGGCTCCAAGTTTGTCGTGCTGCCTCCAGGCAGATGCTGTGTCTGATAAATGTCCTTCCTTGAGCAAAACTTTCTGAAATCTGGATCCGAAGGCTTTGGTTGGGAGCCAGAGCGTCCTCGCACATATGGGAAGAGACAGCCCTTGCCCTGAAGGGTTTGCAGCAAAAATAGGCAAGTTACAGACAGCATGAGCATTATAATCCATGTTTTACAGCTGGGAGAACTCAGGCACAGGCTTACTTATTCATAAGTTCAAGGTCATGGAGCAGGTGAACAACAGAGCCCTGGACACAACTCTGATCCTGCATCTCAGTGCCTTAACCATAAAACTGTCCTGTCTTTCAAAAGATCCTGGTGATTACAGGAATGTCTATATTATACCACAGTGGTAGGACGAAGAAAACCTCTATTTGAGTGAGATAATCTTGAAGGCACTTAAGTCGGTGCATGGATTTCTTCATCCTTTGGTCAATTTTAGCAAATTCTATGCAGCTGTGCCTAATGGAAGAAGATAAATTGCCAGCAAATAATAAATTAACAATAATCCACAGAAGAGGTGAGGCAATCATAGTCTCAGCAGTCTATAGATAATAAAAGGGAAATCTCTTTAAAGAAAGTACCTTATAATTGCTAATATTATTAATCTCCTGGAAAATCCATGCCTATGAAGAATAAGCCAAGCTTTTCCTTGAACACAAAGGAGTGAAGTTTTGTTTTTCATCACTGGGAGGTTTGGATGATCGTAACATTCTTCTTCCTCTCTTTGCAACCCTGTGGGAATATGATCCCAGATTCACTGCAATTAGCAGAAAGAAGGAGAGAAGGAAAGGAGGAAAAAAATAGGAAAGTGATGCCATTGAGCCAAGGGGCTGTCTGAGCTGGTCCTGCTGGTCTAAACCGGTACATGCACTGCGTTGTGTGTCCTAGGCGTGAAAGCAGGTTGTGCAGAGCTCAACCGTGGCTGCTGTGGTTCTGGTTGCTCTGCGTGTCCCACCTCGGCCCTCTTCTCCCAAATCTCTCTGCACCGTGTTCCACCCTCAGGTAGGATATGCCCATTGTCTTCTGTGTATATAGGATCAAGCTTTGCTCCCGTTTTGCCTGCATGGTGTATATCCCATGGCAGTTGGTGGGAGTCAGTCCTGTGCGTGTGTGGGAGCAGGAGGCGGTTGAGGTGGGAGCTCCAGTGGGTACCAGGTTTGGACCTGGGGTAAGTCAGGGTAGTTCTCTTGACCTCACTGAAATCACTCGTGATGGATGCCGCCTAGAATTCTTCCCCAAAATATTGACTGACAGGGATTACAAAAAATCTCCTTCAGGATCTTGCCTAATTAGGGGTATGACACACTCCCCGTCTGACCTTCTAAGTTCAAGCAAGTACGCTTGTATTTCACTGCATGGCTGAGAGCCTCTGGTGTTGCTGGAAGACGTTTGTGCCTCCCCTTCACGGGCTGAGAGCCTCCGGTGTTGCTGGAAGACGTTTGTGCCTCCCCCAGCCTAGGTGGTACACTCTCCCCGTGCAGCCTGAGCAATTCCGATGGGACATCGCCATCTCTTAGGGTGTCCCCTGGTGCCGGTTCATGGATTTGTTACCTCCTCTGTATGTCTGGCTTTATCGTCTGTGATGCTTAACTCGTGACAGGTCAAAGTACAGCTGCAAATACACACATTACGCGTAACATTCAAAATGGATACACCAACTACTAATGTTGTATAAAGATGCAAGTGAAGAACTGGGAGACCTGCCTACTCCACTGAAGTTATATCAAAAGTCTATCTTTCCCCCTTCTTTCAGCTCACTTTACATTTCCCTCTTGACAAGATGGTAGCCAGGGTTTCTGGCATAGTGCATGCCATCTCCTTCTGGCTGATAGACTTTTTTCCTCTTAGAGATGATTCGTTTGAAGTCTAAAGGATGCCTAATGCTCTGGCACGGACAGTGTCCTCAAGAGGGTGATTGATCTTTCACGGGGAAATTCACACTGTTCTCACCTTAAATGGGATACAGTCTGGCCGGTCTCTTAATTACAATAGCGGTAGTTTCCCTCCTGTGGATGAGTAGATATGTCTTTTTTTAAGAGAGAGCTGTGTGATACGACTCCTTGAGTAAGTGGCCAGTAAGTTATTCTGATCAGAGGTGTGAAACTCTTCCCCATTTCTAGTCCACCAGTGGCTGCATGCTGTTCCTACAGTCTGCATCAGCTCCTGCATTTAACACATACGCTGCTGAACGAGCTACTTTATGTAGTTTATTGCTGGCTCTTGATTCAGCCACAGTGCTAATTATCTGCTTTGAAGTGGCTGCAGGCTTGGGGTGCCTGTTATGCAAACTCTGGCTCCCAGTCAAACTGCAGTAATGCAGTATCCATAGCCATTAATCCAAAGACGATGGGACTGTAAATTAAAAAGAAACCTAGGTGATACGGTGCTATCATTTGAATTTCCAGAAATATATATATACATAAAAATCAGCCTAAATTTATAAAGCTAGCAAATGGATGAGATGGAGGGGAGACTAGAGTGTTTCACAGCTTTGACTTACCTCAGATATCACCAAACAAAATTTGTCCTGAGTGGCTCTCAATGTTGCCCCCGCTTTGCACATACATGTAATTGTCCAGTTTTCAAATCAAGCCTTGTAACATGGTGCAGAACGTGTATGTGTGCTTTATCTTCCTCAAGTGGAATATTGTGTAATAGTACTGGGTGACAACCATACTGTCAGCTAATTTTTTTCCAGAATAAAGTATTCAGCAAAATATATCTGTCTGGGCATCTCTGCTGCCTCTTACTGCAGAAGGTTGTGGAGCTTATGAAAATGCTGCAATGCAGCAAGTGTATTACCAGTGATTAAAAGTAGATGTTGTTGTTGTTGTTGTTGTTGTTTTTTCCCCCCTTCTGCAAGCTTGTGGGTAGCATTTTAATCAAGTTCTCATGGTAACAAACATAATTTAAAAGCACTGAAGCCTACAAAATTAGTCTTTTTTTCCTGTATGTGCTTGAGGTGGGTGTTAAGTCATTACAACTGCAGTGATGCTGGTTGTTGCAGTGTATCTGGTGCAGAGATGACAAGGGAAGTGGAATGGAAGGAGGTGTTGCTGGATGCAGAAAATCTTCATCATCTTTTTACCAGGTTCTATTGTTGTCTTTTCTGTAAAGAGGGTGCAATTAAAGTAACGTGTAATGTACTCCTTATGTTGCTTTTTCATTCTTTTGTATGTATTCTGGCATCATAGTTATATCACGTTTATAATTCCTGAGAGAGGCAGTTTTATTGACAGGTGTTTTGATTTGCTGCTGCGAACATGAGCCCCCATCAAAACACACATGTGAACGCATGAGAAACTGGGGAATGCTGTATGGCATTATAATTTATTTCAGTACATATGAATAGATGCAGAAAGGAGCAGCAAGAAGGGGTTAAAATGAAATCAGGGAGGATCTGAATTGAATGCTTCACTTTCTGTTAATGAATTGATCTTGAAAGCACCACATGGCTAAAACATGCTAACTCATGGAAATTAAGCAGTCGTGTCTGATCACTAGGTGGTCTGCTGCTTTGCCATGTGTAATGTAAATGTGTTCAATTGCGTTTGATGCTTTCTGTGTTACACTTAATGAATTTATACTGCAGTGTATTCGCAGTCCTGCAGATATGCAGCGATCAAGGGAATACAAGTCAATAATCCTGTGAGGGTGTCAGAAAATGTAAGATCAGCTCACTTAGCTGTTGAGAAAGAAGTTGATTTACAATGAGAAAAGGTATTGGCTATTTCCTGCTTTTAAATATGTGTGGAAATGAAGTTCCAGTGATTCTTTTTTTTTTTTTTTCCAAATTTTTTTTTTTTTACTACAGCCTGCCTACAGCAGATTAACAGTGTAGGGTTTAACACTGTAACACCCCAAATGTCCTTGCCTAGCTTACCTGCAGAAGAACTACAACCTTGTCTCAGGAGCTGTATGTCAGAGATGGTTAACGCACACTGGTGATCTCCCAGCATAGACATGTCTGGCTCTGTCAGCAAGACCAAGCCCGCACCTTCTGAAAAGTGTTGGAAGTAGGATTTTCAGAAATACCAGGATTGCCAGTAAGACAGAATGCTGCAGTTAGGGGTTGGGAAAAGACAGAAACGTCTCAGCTATGGGGAAGAAAGCTCTCCTTGTCTCTCTGGTCTTCCACACAGGTATTGATCTGCTTTGTAGCGAGGCTGGACTGCTCTGCTCTTCCTAATCCTCAAGAACATGTTGGATGCTTAGACTTTTTGCTGCAAAGGGACTGGTTATTCGTTTTAATGTATAAAAGTCCAGTTGCGCCCTTTCCTGTCTAATGTGGCCTTGCATAAGCACTTCACAATGATTTGCAGAGATGGGACAGTCCAGGGACCTTAATGTATTTTCTAGCATGGCTACAGCACTGGGCTTGCTGCCGCCCCCATTTTTATGACCTTTTAACTTCCTTGTTCAGCAATTGCTGAAATGGAAAAATGAATGTTAGGAATGAAGTTGCGATGAATTTTTTTTTTTAATCTGGATTTTGAAGAAGAGCTGGAGCGAGAAGTGTCTTAATGCCACGTCTTCAGAGTATTTTCCCTGACCGTTTTCCATACCACTGACTGAGAACTGGTCTGGGAATTTGAGCAGAAGACTGTGAATGCTGTACTGATCCTCCCTAACATGAACTCCTTCTGCACCTTTCTTGCTGCGGAAGATTGTCCTGGCGTGATAAGAAGAACATTGGACAGTGTTCAGAATCTCCCCGTTCATTTTGGAAATCTTGCATGTTAATACCTCCTGGGATTCTGAACAGGTAAACCAGTAGAGAAAGCAGTAAAAGGTCAAGAGCCAAAGAAACTAGAGCCACGTTGGTTTTTATAGTAGGAAACAAAGAGAGCAATGAAATATTAACTATATGGAGAGAACTGATTATACAGTAACTTCCTGTTACCTTTGTGTTCATGTAGTATTGATAGAAAGAAGCCTTCTATTTAAAAACATGTTGTCTCAATAGTCATTTCTTGCTGTGGAAAAAGGAAGAATACCACCCTCGTTTCAGAAGCTGCAAATGGTTATGAGCAATGCTCCTTGGAAGCAGTACAACAAAGTAAAGCGCAATATATTCTTCAAAGCAGCATATCATTTGAATGGTTGATGTTTGAAATATCAGCTGTGTCTTTTTAAGTGGTAATTTTTTGCACTTGATCACGGTCTTTATGTCAAATATAATGATGTAGATATTGTAGTCTTTATTAGCCTGATGTTAACAATTCCCACTTCACCGAGTAAAGCCCCTCTAAAATGTTCAGAAATTTAAAGATAATTGAAATGTGTTGAGGATTGCAGTTTTGGAGTATCCTCCCACATCAAATCCTTCTGTATCAAATAAAGTGCCTCTTTGAGGGACGAGTAAAAATTTGCTTCAAGAAAAATCTTCCGACTTTTGTAATATTCCCGGAGAACACCGACAAAGCACCAGGGTAAATCCTCACTGGAAATCTCTGCCGATTGGTATGCGCACAGCAGGAGTGATCCTAGCAGTGCTTCAGGAAAAGGAGCTTTGGGGTTTTATTCTAGTTTGTGCTGCAGCCTCACTCATGTTAAGTGTTTCAAACTGGTAACAGTGAAAAAGGACAGCAGCAGAGTCCTTCTTTTTATAATATGTAAGTACTGTGTTTAAAAAAAAAAGTCTTTTCCATCATTTCTTTGTTCTTGACAGTGCATATTTTCCAGTGATGCTGGAAAATACCTCAATACTGTACCCTGGAAAAACACCCCCAAATGCCAGCCCAGCCTAATACAGTGCAGAAATCAGGTGTGGGGTGGGGGGAGACTTTCCCTGTCTGTAAATTGGTCAGGAAGTCTCAATGCCTGAACCAGTATTTTCACCTGAGAGCATTTAGCACTGGCCACAGGGGTGTTTCAGAGATTGGCATGAGGCTAGACATGGGCCGTACGCTCAGGCGTCTTCTCTTGTGCCCAGAGAGGGGATAAGAGAGGAATGAGACTGCAGAGGGACGCCCTGGTGCTGGGGCAGTTCGTTTGTATCTTACTGAACTTAGTGCCTGTTTCTTCATGGGTACATTCTTCACAGTTTTGTGGGGGTGCCCAGCGTTTGATGTGGCGGCTCTTTTCTTCCACATGGTGTAAGCCTAAATGCAGAGAAAGTAATGGTTGTTCATCGCTTCAGAACATTTTTGGAGGTAGAGAGGGTCTGGACTTCAGAACAAGGTGCCCTGCTGTTCTGCATGGGGTCTGTCCCGCAGGCTGCGAGGAACCTCAGTGTGACTTTGTGGGCTACAGCCTGGGTCCTGACCAGGACAAACCTCAGTTCAGGGCCCAGGCTGAGTAAATTCAGGTCCTTTTGCACCTTTGAGAGAGGGTCTGGGACAAGTATCTTGCTGCCTGTTACTCAGCACTAGGTTGCTGAGAGAAGAGACTGGGGGGAGGCCCGAGCATGGTGTGCCCCTTGGATGGTGGGGACCTGCCCGGGGAGGGCGGCTGGGGCTCAGACGCGTACTGGTGGCAGCGCCAGAGGAGAGGACCAGAGATTATGGGATCCACAAAAGGAGACATGAACGCTGCACTACCCTCAGCAAGAGGGGCCCAGAGGGTCCAAAGCCATTCCCTTTGCAGTCCCAGCATCCAAGCTAGCTCTTCCCCAGAGCCACTCCAGCAGCAGCAGGAGTTTGGGCAGGAATAGAGCCCAGATCTGAATGGCAGGCAGCTCTCTGCTGATGAAGAGGGTATAGCAAGGCCTTTGAGATGTCTTTGCTGGGAGCTCTTACGCTTTCCCCTGATTGAACCTGTACTTTCTTTCAGGGGGTACGAAGAAGGGTTGTCTGCCTCTCTGGAAAAGTCTTTCCAGGTCTCTTTACACCCTGTGCTTCAAATCAGCCCATCAGACTCTGGCCTGCGGTACTGCCAGTGCATCACTTACCATCACTATGGATACAGCGATCTTATCTGCTAGTGCATCTCTGAGCATAACATATATATCCCTTCACACATGGTCCATTTGCTGATTGTGGTGTTATAGGTGAGGCTGCTAGCTGAGGTGGCTTGCTACTTTCCTGTAGAAAGGAAAGGTCTTTTCCTAAGACCCTGTTTCTATTACCACTTTGCCAAACTTTTTGTGGTTTAGGCTGCAATTTTCCCCTCGGGCAGGCAGGCTCGCCTTGCTGTCTTACGCATGTGTTTTGGCCCAAGCTGCCCTTTCCTGGAGCAAGGCTGCCTTCCTGGGCTGGGCTGAGGAAGCCAGGTTTGCTGTTTTAACTCAGGATCTTGTCTGTGAAGTTCTTTAGCATCCTCGTTGTTGAGGAGGGGACAACATATCTTTTGAAAGTTTGCTGAGTGTCAGGGGAGACTTGCTAGAGCCTCTGCTGCTTCCAGCCTCCCTGAGCCTGACCAGCCCAATTTATGTCATGTCACATCACATCACTGTGAGTGCAAAAAAAAGAATAAGCTGCCTCTCCTTTGCTTATAGTCTCTGGGAGAGGAGAAAGTCTGCACTTTCAAATGCAGAGCCAACCAAAGTTAGAAAACGTGGCCAAGAACTTGTGGAAGCAGGGGGTCAAGGGCAGAAGAGACAGCTCTGACACAGATGCGTGAGGATGGGTAAGCAACGAGAGGGAGGCAAGTTGTAGAGAGGGACTGAATGAGAAGTCCGGGAAGGAAAACTGGAAGTTAATAGAGGAATGGGAATGACGAAACTGCTGCTTGGGATGAAACCTGCAGGAGAGGATCTGAAGGTGGACCTTGGTATGAGGAGGATAAAACTTTCAAAATTTGCAGTGGTGAAAGCTATAGTCTGGCCAGCAAACATGGACTGGCCCAGGGTGAGGGACTGGAGCCCACAGGGGCAATGCTGGGCTGGGCTGGGAAGCTGATGCAGTGGAGACTGGGATAATCTAGGCAGAGGGAACGGGAAGAATAAAATATGTTTATTTAACTAGGCAGTAGCTTAGTACCTATGCAGAAGGGGACCCAGGATTATGCAGTCATATCTCATTTCTTTCACAGCCAAACTCCTGAGGTGTAACCTTGCAACCTTAATGTCATTTCAGATGGCTTTGTATGTGTGATATAAGTTGATGCACATCTAGACAAAATCCAATTTGTGACAGTTACTTCTTCTCTTTTTGCATTTTTGGCAGTCTTTAGTACGCTCTGTCAACAAACGCAGAACAAAACTTTCCATTCCTAAACAAATAAAGTTCAGCACTATCCAAATGCGTATGTTTAAGTGGCTGCCATGGCTGGATTTTGTTGCTGCCAGATAGACAGTGATTTATTCTGTAAGTTTTGTGCCCTGAGCTTTCAGAAATACACTTCTTTTCATTCTGAAGCCCGTCAGAAGTCTAGCAGTAATAATTAGCAAGCCATGAAAATCGACCTGATTTGTGGGAACTACTGAAGGATGCAAAGAGACATTTCTGTTCAAGGAGCTAGGAACAAAAGCGCGTGGTTACTGACCCAGTCGTGTCAGACCTAAATTTTGAGGGAATCCCAAGTGATAAGCCTTCTGCAGTCTGAATACCGCCTATTCATTCAGCCCTTCTAGCAGAGTGAATGAATCATCTTTTCAACCAGAGACAGCCCCTCTGGGCAGAGTTGAGGTCAGTGGTGGGGCATGTGTTTCAGACTGCTTGCCCTAAATGAAAAAGAAAACATACAAGACTTCGCTTACGCTGTTGCAGCTTTGAGCATCTCATCTATAAAACATTTACATATAGTATCTCAGGAGACCTCTTACAAGTGGCGGCTCTGGATACGTAACCAGGCCCTTCTGGAAGGGCCATCTGTCTTCCTAGCTGCTCATGTGCTTTTTCTCTTCAGCGTCACCCCTACCCCAGAACACTTTTCTCAGCTGATCTTCCTGTTGGTGGCCGCAACCTAATCGTTAGCTCAGTGTCACCGTGTGCTGTCTGTAGATTTTTAGCATGAGGTGGTCAGGCTGATTCTGCAGAACAGGTTGAAAATGAGCACTCCCTTTCTTCATCTGGTGAACCAGCCCCACGCAAGTGGCAGGACGTAGTCTGCAGAGCCTGTTTTTGCTGCGTCAGCAGAGGAATGTGGAAGAACACGTGTCTGGGGTGTAATGTCGTGTTTCAGTTAGAAACTTGCCAGACCAACAGAGCTGTTCATTTGCTAGGGCCTGGCTGTGCAATAGGTGCTTTTCATTTACAGTGCGATACAGTCTATGTCATACAGTGTATTTTCATTTAGAGTTTGTTAAACATTGTTACACACAGCAAGGGGCTGTGACGTTCCATCACGCTTGATGGGGAAGGGTCGCCTTTAAAAATCAATGACAGGGAACCACAGCATCATTTAAAGTCAATATTAAAATAGCAAGTAAAGCCTCTAAGCCGCATTAGATCTAGATACTATTTACGTTGTAAAAACATTCCTTTCCCAGAAAAGGCTCTCAAATTGAGAAACTATGGGCAAATTAATGGAAGAAAAATTCAGCAGTTGGTTTTTGAACGTATGTAAACTTTTATCATACACCACCTCCTGCACAGTGTAGTTCCCTGCGGTGGGAGGAATCGCCACTCATTTGCAGGGAGCCTGCCACCAGCGAGTTCTGTTTGATGCACCATAGCTCTTTGTGGAGGGAGAGAGTGATTGTTTTCTCTTCTCTGCTTATCTTCTCCATGTTGCACGTATTTTTATAAATGTCTGTCCCATCCCCATCTTTCCCAGGATGAAGAGTCATAGCCTGTCTAGTCATTGCTTGCACAGAAGCTTCCCCAGAACTTTTATCATCCTCATTGAGCTCTCTGTACCTTTTCCAGGTCTACTTTATTTCATTTGTGATTAATACTTAATGCTTTCAGGCATCCTAAACCAACATCACTAGCACTGCTGAAAGACTTTGCAAAAGAAAAAATACAGAGAAATTCAAGATGAATCATATGTTGGATCCTGGGTACCTCTCAAAAAAGACATCAGAAGCACCTGAACACATAAATGCATGTGTGGATTTCCTATGGTCATCAACGCTGTGTGTGTCCTATATCCCGTTGTGCTTTTTGTGTCCTGTTGTCCTTTAAATGGAAATCTCTGACAGCAGTCCATGGGAGGACACAGACAGGTTACTTCCCTTGTCCTCAAAGTCACCTTGAGGGTATCTTCTGCATGCACTGCTTGTATTGGAAAGAGCATGATGATCTGGATCCTCATAGACATGTAGGCACCTGGCTCCAATGGAAATCAGCAGGTCTGTGTCACTGGGTGGAGACTTCGTGCCTTGAGAAGATGCTGATGTGAGACTGAAGCTCTGTGGAGCTTCATGCCTCTTCATGTGGAGCAGCTCGTGCTGGCCCCTGCTTGTGGCAGGAGTCTAGACTGGATGGTTTGATTGGAGATGGCAAATCCTAGCTTCCCTCCTTCCCCCTGGCTGTCTCTTTATATTAAAACAACGCACATTCAGCCCCATGGCTTGGGTTTTTTCCAGACTTTTTCCTCAGTTACTGAATTTGTTCATCATTCACATCTTATTATTCTTGACATGCACTTTCTTCATCCAATGCAACTTTCTTACCCTTCCCTACTCCCCGGCCCTGGGCTTGTTCCTTGCCTCCCACAAAACTCATTCTTCATCTTATCCCAGGAGAATGCCAGTGACTTCACGTACATACGTCAGCCCCTCGGCACAGGGTGGGAAGAAAAGGGGTAGCAGCAGAACAAGGTTAAACCAACCTGCAGCAAGAATCGGGTAATTGCATACACCCATGGGAGCTTGTGGACGAAACGAGTCTCTGAAATAGGTCTTTGCTGTGACAGCAAGTCCTGCAATTAAGATTTCAGGAAGGCTGAATGACTCAGTGAGTTAGTTCCTCCTCACACTTTAAATACCTTAATTTTCTTGATTCAAAAACCCAAGGAATTAAAAATTAAACTTAAAAAAAAATCACTATAGTTAAAATACAAGCCGGGGCACATCCCAAGATCTATAGTTAAAATACAAGCCGGGGCGCATCCCAAGATTTTAATTGAAGCCCCTTTGAGGGAAAAACTTCCTCTGAAAGCGAGGGCTGCAAAATCAACTCCTTCAGGTTCCTTCAGTACTGGCTCTGTCCTCCCTGCCCTCCTGCCCCCGGGCCGGAACAGGCTGGAGGAGTTCCTTTCCTGTCTTCTGTAGGCAGTAGGGTTGGTTGAGTAAAGATTTGGCAGGGAAAAGCTACCACATGATAAAATTATATCCCAAATATTGTGATTTTACTGTCTAAAGCGTTTAAGAGCACAAAAGATTTCTGGGTATTCTCATTTCCAGGTAGGGAGAGATTATTTTATTTGCCTGGGTATACAGTCATGGTCATATGAGTGGGTGGCTGAATGTGGGTGGACAGCGTGTTTTTAAGTCATACAAGCATAAGGGTATATTTAAGTTGAAAGAAGTCCTTTGTTTGTAACGTTGTTGGTTAGAAAATAATATGAAGGGATGAAATAATCCTACCGCTTCTGTAGGACTGAGGTTTTGCAGCACAACAGTCACTGCTCAGACATTCCGTAGGAAAGAAAATTCTAGCACTAGCTAATCCATACCAAGTTTGCTGTAAATACGGAAGCAAGCAGACTTTGCAAATAACCTCTTTCCCAACCAGTTTTCCAACCGTTTGTCTCCTTATTTCTATTTATATGTTTACAGTTAGATGTTTTGTGCTGCAGTTAAAAGCATTGGCTTCTGTTGGCTGTAATGTGTTCCTGGGCCCTGCCTCTAAGGTTTTCTGACCGCGAGACTGAGAGTCAAAGATGCTTAAGTGAGTCTGGATGGAGGGACCTCAGAACAAGCTTTCTTCTGTCTGATGCCTTTTTTCAGCATGAATAAACAATGCCTCTGTTAGACAATAAGATGCTTCTGCTTCCACTGTGTGCCTGGCATGATTGCCTGGTGTGTCTGAGTATTATGAAGTGAAGCTAAAAGCACTCTCAGCAAAGGAATAATCTGCTGCTCTTGACCTGGGGAGAAAACTCTCTTCACGTGAGCAAGAATTTTTACCCAAACAAACTGGAGCAGTACATGGCCTTGAAGATCCTTTCCTGTTATGACTTCCATACTTGATTTTCACATCAGCATCTTTGTGTTGCTTGTTCAGTTGTGGAATAATTGACTGTGTTCTTTACTTCATCGTATGGAAGGACAGAGTTAAGTTGGGATGGCAGCTGGATCAGGAAGTCCACACGTGGAGTTCCTGAACTACCCCTTTTTCGGGGGTCCACGGCCCTGGAGAGGGCACAGAGAGATGGAGTGTGGTGCAGACGCTGCTTTCCAGATTTCTACTGTAGGCTGGTTCTCCTGCATGTATTTACAGGGAAGAATCTGCCAGAAATTAGCCCAGGACATGCTTTTTACCATTTGTAGTAGCTGACGTGATGATGCTCCCAAAGATAGCATCTGGGCATTTTCAAAGATTGTACTGTAGCAGGGGTGGAATTAGTTTTAAAAGTTAGGTGAGATCTTTGAAAAATCAAACATGCTGACATTTGTAGAGGCAGCATTTTTTTTCCTAATTAAAAGCTTACTGGGTAAAGTTAAGATCATGTGAAAATGTGTCATGCTTGATGAGATCTCAGTGAAACTGGAAGAAATAAGGGATGTGAAAGTAATCCATGTATTCGGAGAAGGAAAAGACGCACCAGTGCAGTTAAAGTGCTTATTCTGGATAAGTGAGATTTTGTTGTGTGAGTTTTTGCTTAGCAGTTAAGTTTGTAGCACCTCTCTGCTAAATGGTTTGCCTCACCTGCATGCAGAGTAGCTCCACTGAAGTTGGCAAGAGCATAGACCTGTCCTATGTGGAGAATATGCAAGTAACTTATTAGCATAATTAATTAATTCCTTGCTACCTAACCTGAGCTGTCATCCATCACGGAGTCTCTTGAGAGAAGAGATGCAACGTCAAATCAATGTGTCTTAGCAAGGTCAGTGTGGGGAAAAAAAAGATCCTGCAAAACTTCCCTCCAGCCTTTTCATGGGCTGCCTTTAGCAGACCCTGTCCCAATACAAGCGTTGATTGGCGTGCCTTGAGAGCAAAGGAAGCACATAGCTGCGCAGCCTGTTTGCAGTAGCCGTGGCACATACGCGGTTTGGCTGGCACTCCTTCAAACAACAGGCTTGAAAATATGAGTCCAAGAATTAGAAGATCTTAAACTGGGTAGTGCGTGCTGCCGTCACCTTCTGTACCTGTGCGATAAATAAGCAGAAGATGACTTTGTTTCAGCTGCTTATAAGCACTGAAAATTATAATGGAAGTGGCAGTGGGGAGGGGAACCAATCATTCAATGTTCCTTTCTATTAGCCAGCCAGTGTTTGTTTCTGACAAGATTTCAGCTGGCCAAACTGTGAAATGTTGGCAGCCACAATGCTTTTAGTGTGACGTATTTGTGAGTATTTCTAGTAGTTCTACCTTTTTTTCCCCCAGCCTGCAATGGCTATATCAAGTTGTATACTTCTTCCCTGACTGATGAAGAATTTTTCCCCTCAAGTAGTATTTTGAGCGCCCTTGTCTTATCTAGCCCGTCCTCCAGCTCGGCTGTGGTGGTGGTATGGATTTTCAGCTGCCTTCTTGCCGAGGTTTGAAGTGACCATGCGGTAAGAGGGAAATACGGGGAGGGGCGGGGAAAAGTTTCTTCTATTGGAGACATGTTTCCTGGATGCTATCTGAATCTTCTTTTCCCTTCAAAATCATCTCCTTAAACTAAAGGTTTCCTCTGTTCTTCGCTTTTTGAAAATGTGTTTGTAAGAAGTGGGGCAAATCTTTTATAATTAGTTTGGTAGCGAAAAACAGACTGTAAAAGTACAAACAAGGACTGAGTTGTTGAGTGTTTATTTCATTAAGTCTTAATTATGGAGTTGAAAATCTCCACTTATTCATATTGT
This sequence comes from Fulmarus glacialis, assembly GCF_000690835.1. Classification (NCBI taxonomy): domain Eukaryota; kingdom Metazoa; phylum Chordata; class Aves; order Procellariiformes; family Procellariidae; genus Fulmarus; species Fulmarus glacialis. The sequence goes on from NW_009235086.1 coordinate 37,146, forward strand.
GGAAGAACCAAAGTGTTCCATGTAGAAAGGTTTAATTTCCAGTTAGATGATTGCAGTGCTTTGAAAAGCAAGGAGGTTAGGAGAGCTGTGCAGAGGGTGACAAAGGATTTCAATGGGGAGCGACCACCCTGAGCAGTGCTGCGTAGCAAAGTGGTGAGCTGAATGCCCCCTGAAAAGCCCCGAGAGGGCCACGCAGCGCAGCTGCTTCTTTGAACGCTTCCCTGTCTGATCACACCCCAAGTAACTGCATCTGCACACAGCCCTGGGAGCCGGTGCTGTTTATTTATGGTGGTTTTTCTGTGCCTCCTGCACTGAGGGTGAAGAAGCCGAGGTAGCCACAAGGGGTGGTGAATCTTTTTCTCTGCCAGGATTGTAAGTCAGGGCCTTGGCACGTTTAGATGGTTGCTGGCTAACGGCTGCGGAGCCTCATGTCTCAAACAAGCCTGCCAACTGCAATGCCTTCTCTAAAGCGCAGGGAGAGGGCTCACGGCGCCCGTTTGAAAGTCTGCTTGGTGGAAAAATCAATGCGGTGTGTCTGACTCCGAGGTGCTCCCCTGGGAGCCATCCCATCCTTGTTCAGGGCTCGTTTCAACGAGTCTCCTGAAAACAAAAGACTCCACTGAGAAATTTGGGAGTCTTCTGGCTGCCAGGAAACATCCCGGCTTCCCGGCAGCACTCCTTCCATGCCTCAGCCCCCCCGGCCCCCCGAGGCAGGAGAGGTCTCAGGTAGGATTGAGCAGGGACTGCCTTTTCTCTTCACTGACCGGGAGAAGACAAGGCTGTCGTGGTGCCTCATCTTAAAATTTGCAGAAGGATTGTGTGCGATTGAATCCAGAGAGGCTTGCGTTTCTTCCTGCTGGCACCTTTACTGACTGCTATTGCTTCTTTAGTGCTTTTGCCATCCTTATCATGGACCAAATTTGTTGGTAGTAAGTTTTTGCCTTATTTCTTGTTTCAGGTATCACTTATAGTTGTCATGGTGCTGTTGTTATGGTTACCATCTCCTTCACCAGCTAAAATGCCTTTCCTCTCTCCTGCAGGAAGCGATTATGATTAGTGCTGGATGGGTGTGTGTGAGGGTGTTTGATGCATGGTAAATGGTGTAAAAATGCAGCATTGTGGACAGAAACGGTTTGTCGGAAAGGGGTGGCGTTGGAGCAGGAAGGGGTGTGCAGGGATTCTTCTGGCTGTTTAGCTAGAAGTGAGCTCTATGGTAGATGGGGTTTTTTGCAGGCAGAAGCTGCTAGTACCGTGATTTCACCATTGCAAGAGAGAAGGGCTCTTGGTTTTAGATTCCTGGAGTTTGAGCAAGTGGATGCAGTCCCTGGGCGTGCCCTGCGTCTCGGGAGGGGAGCATCCAGCGGCAGGTCGGCTCAGTTGCGCTCTGCTTTGCAGCAGCCCAGAGAGGTGAATACCTGCCCAGGGAGGAAGAGCCCTGTCGGTCAGGGGCGGCAGCTGAAAGGCTCATTCCCGTACCTTTCCCTGTTCCTACGTTCTGCAGCAGGATGGACCTGTTTGCTGCCAATGGAAACGCAACTGGTGCTGCACCTCGGCCCTCCCGTACCCACCCGGGTGTGCCGCCGGGCCGCGCGGGGTTTGTACTCGGGACAGAGCGGGGCGGCTTTGTCAGATTCACGTTTCTCCAAGGGAAAGCACTCCCCTTCATCAGGAGCTGTGCGGCTCCTGCAGCGGGGTGACCCACCCCTCCCGCCTGCCTGCCCCCGCTGACGCCCAGCCCGACCGCGGGAAGCTCCGAGGGGTCTGAATCTCGGCAGGACACCGTGCGGGAGCGGAGGAGTGGGGAGCATGAGCTCCTCTGGCTCTCTGCCCTGCCAGTGCTGCAGGTCCGATCGACTGCTTCGGGGGCTGCAGCCATCCCTCGTTCTCAGCTCTGGCAAGGATGCAGATTGCGGTAAATTTTCTTGATCTTTCCACAGTGAGCTTCCTTTGTTCAGCCTCTGGTCCAGGCGCCATCCATTAGTTTTCAGCCGTTTCTTAATCCAAGGTACAATCAAAAGAATTTTCTACAAAGAATTTGTGACTATTGACTAACTGTTTGCAGTATGGAAATGGAAGAGCCTTTAAAAACCGCCAAGCGCTAATACAAGTGCGAGGAGGTGAACACTGCCTGCATTTTCAACAAAGGCAAGGTAGTATTTAAGAGGATAGTCTTGCTCGTATTGTCTAGAAAGAGGGATCTAGCTGCAAGCTAATAACTCAAGCAGTGGACAAGGAAGAAATAAATCATATTCGTTATAAATTACCAGAGAAACCTGTTTGTCCTTTATTAGGCTTGAGAGGTAGGGTGTCTTCAATTGAGAGAATGTATAATTCTGCCTAAAAATATACTGTATTACTAGAATTATGGTACTTAGACATTTAGGATCAAGTGGTAACTGTTGTTAATTATCTAGCAGCTTGTGGACCATGACCAAGCATTTTATGTAAGAGGGAAGCTAACCTGGCATGACACCATGACACTTTCTCCCCATCCATGCTGTTTGCTGTGATTCTTTTTGATCAGTGTGAGGCACACCACTCACATCCAAAAATAATCATTAATTTGAGCGAAGATGCACGTTAACTGAAATGAAAGGGTGAAATTTGGGTGCAAAGCCTTCCATGTGTTCATGGCATCCAAAATTAGCCCTCGTGTTTTGTAAATACGTGGAGAGTCTATGAAGACAATAGCACCGATGGGGCGTGGGTAGTACGTAGTACTACAGGCTGAGCTTTTTGACGGTGGCAGGAGGTTATTGGAATTTGTCCATCTAGATTTCCCACCGCCTGTCTCTTGTTGTTTCTATTCCGGCCTCCTGATACCTACCCACTTTCTTGGCTCTTCTAGGCATAAGTTGTTGGTAAGTTAAATTTACTGGCAAATTCCCTTGGGACCTTTTAATCCACAGTGCCTGATACTTAAAATCCAGACACATCATCCGAACTGGCCAGTTGGTACGTGGACATGAATTAAAGGTTTTCTTGGTTGTGTTATTTACCAGTATAAGTTAGATTGCACCCTATTTGTGTATATGGTTTGTGGTTTTTTCTGTTAAAGCAGGATGTTTTTTTTAATGTGGTTTTTTTTTTAGTGTAACTCATTTTAGAGACATCTTAATTTCATTCTTCTCTGCTGCTTGGTGCCCTCTTTTCTTAAAAATTTATGAACACCTCACCTCATAAATTTCTTTTCTCTGAAAGAATTTCTCTGAATCTCTTAAATTCTATAAAAAATTCTCTTTTAGGCAGTCTCATTCAGGAGTTTTGGAAGCCCTGGGTACCTGCGGTCGTGCTAGCCATGCCTCTGTGCCCCCGCCTGCCTCCGTGGAGCAGTCCCCCCCCTCTCCTGCTCCGGCCTGGGGAGCAGGGTAGCTGCGCCATTGCTATGGTGCATCTGAGCTAAACAGCCCTCTGGGAAGCAGGATTTGGCCCTGGACCATGCAGGTGGCACTTCCCCTCTCCTCCCCTCTCCCTCCCACTGAGCTCGGGATCTGGCCATGCCCCCTGCCAGGGTTTGTTCTTCTTTTTGGAGGAGTCTGCTGCCTCTCCTTTTAGGGACCTCTGGTGTTACTCTCTCCCCTGAACTGGAACTGTAGCTCTTGCTCCGTGTATCCAGGTGGCTGTTTCTCTTAGATAGTGAATTAGCTTCCCTGAAATTTGTAGCTCTTGCTCCATGTATCCGGGTGGCTGTTTCTCTTAGATAGTGAATTAGCTTCCCTGAAATCACATAGCCTCATTTCTCTGTGAATGGGCTCATAGACAGAGGAGTAGGTAAAAACATGGCTTGAAGCAGGAAGGTGGGGTATTTGCAAAATCCTTCGGTATTGGCCTAATTCTGTTTCCTTAAAAAGTGAAATTCATAGAAAATTCATCTGCTTACATGCGAAGGCCATGTTAATATAATGCTAAGATGATTCTGCAAGATGTACTCACAAAATATATAGGACAGCTAGCACAACAGGATGTTTAAATCAGCATTATCTTGGGCTTTGCATATCATGCTCTCATGCGGTATTACTGTGGGTAATTTGTCGTGTGTTGAGTTCAGAGCACGCGGGCTTGGTTCAGCCAGCCGTGGCAACAGGAGCTGGTGTCACATAGAAGAACATATGGGTTAAGAAACATTTGTGCTGTGCCTGTGAAAGGAGGAGGTAACTGCAAAGTTGGACCACATGTTCCCCACGAGGTTTGTCCCTTTGTGTTAAGTCCAAGTTATTTAAGTATTTTTTGTCTCTATTCGGTTCCCAAATGGCTGAAAAGGATGGGGGAATTTGTTTTTACCATCATTTCTGCTACAGATTACTAGTTTAGAAGGCAGGATGTCCAGTTCAGATCCATAATGCCATCCCTAGTGCACTGCCTGAGTTACAAGGACGTGAATTTGAGGTCTGTGAAGTGTCTCTTCACTGCTGCTGCTGCTGGTGGCTGCTGGTGGAGCATGATCTCTCTGGACAGGGAACGGCCAGGGTCTCAGTAGCATCCTGCGTGTCAGCCTAGGCAAGGAAAGCCTTTCAGGGAGGGCTGGGCATGGCTGCAGGAGATGTGGGTTGGTATCAGTGATGTGGTCTCTGGTGCTCAGCTGTGCCTACTTGATCCCTCTAGAAGGAGGGGGCATTTCCCACCCCCGCTCCCGTACCCCGGTTTGCACGGTTGGCTTTGGTCAGGCTTCAGGGTGGGGAACATAATGAAGGAGGAGTGTTTGCACAGTCCCGTGCCGTGCAGCTGGCACAGCCTGCGCTGAGGCTCACACTCGTGCCCCGTGGCACATCGGCGTGGTGTCACCGGGGTGGCTTTGGAGCAAGGGGCCGTGCTGGGGCGTTGGTGCAGCCCAGCCTGGTACAGCCGGCGAGCTCCGCCGCCCTTCCTGCAGCCTCCTGCTCGCCTGGGGCTGCCGTGGTCCAGCGCCTGCCTCGGTCACCCCCTCACCGCCACTAACTTCAGCTGCTGGACGAGAAAAACGGTGAGAACGTACTGGTGAGAATGTACGAGGAAGATTGCTGCTGGGCATTCTCTGATATTGGGGTTCTGCTATAATGGGCAGGGAAAAAAGGCTCGTAAATATTGAAATTACTTTTTAACTAAGCAACGTGACATTTTAGAGGACTGGGTGTGCCTTCTTTTCTGATGTTTTTTTGAAAGCCTTCATTGCAGTTTATGCAAAGAATAAGAAAATCATAGTAGAAAGAGGAACTTTTTGCTTCCCTGAAGTACTGTGTTTCCCTAGATTGTCCAAACTATTTCAGGTTTCTTCTTTTTATATACCTAATGCTATTTAAATTCTGCCATAATATTTGTCCACTCTTGGTATTTCTGTGTCAATATTTGAATTTCCTGATTAATTTAATTCCATGGTATGCTAATGAAATGACGGAAAACCAGCTAACCTGATGGTGAAAGCACACCTGTGTATTCTGGATTTGAACCTGAGCTGTGGATGAATCACAGCAGATAGTCATTGCTAAATTGCTGAGTACAAAGATGCATTGTGTGACTCACTCGCTGTGTTTCTACTACCATTATAAACTCTGAGAGCACTTGATGAATAACAGAGAGTCAAGAATGAATTCATCCATGTTTCACTCTGTAACCAGCTATTATAAATACTGAGCCAAATTCTGCCTCCAGATACACACAGCTCTCATTGAAGCCTGCCCACTGTATTTATTTTTAAAGATAAAAGCACTTCTGTTACTTTCACAGAGGACTTCTGTGACACAGTCCATTGTAAGGAGGTGAATATCCTTCCTCAAGAGCTTCAAGTGAAGCAGGGAGTGTCTGCCTGGAACGGGGAAGGGCACTTCAGGGATAATAGCCTCCAAACTGCAGCGGTGGGATGATAACCGCTATGCTCGTCCCAGTGATTTTCAGAACCGCATTCCCCGGGCTCGGGTCTTGCGTAACCCTCGTCTCCCTGCCGAGGCTCTGGGCCCCTCTCGTGGGTGACCGGGGCTGAGCTGCTGAAGCCGACGGGCAGGCTCGTACTGCGCCTGGGGCTCGCTGTCAGGTTCAAAGCGCACTGGATTGGTGGGGAAAGCTTTGAGTTAGGGTTTGGGTTTTTATTTTTCTTTTTTTTTTTTTTTCTTTCCTGAGCTTTCTTTCTGGTCGTAGATGAGAATGTCTCCTTTTTTTCCCAGAACAGGTCTATTCTGTCCTCAGACCCCAAACGTCGGTGGCTTTGGATGTGTGCTACTCGCTCCTCTGCAGAGGGAGATGTTTGTCCCGTGGCCTCATGTTTTGGAAAGGCTCTGATCAGAAAATGTTCTCTAGCGTCATGCAGTAAACAGACCTAGAGGCAGAGGGTTATCTCTTTGGTACACAGGAGATGGTCTTTGCCCAGCTCGGGCTCTCCCCTCCCTAATTACCCCATCAGCTCTTCTGGTATGATTTGAGATGGCTGTGTGACGGCTTTTGCTGTGCGTGCAGAATGGCTTACTGATGAGTCTCCCATCAGGGTAAAGGAGGAGGGGAAGGCAAAGGGATGTGGAGCGTGTTTACTATTTCTGTGGTTGATTGAGGCATGTCTCATTGCCACCGAGCTTTGTGATACTGCTCAGCCCACCTTTTCATTCCAGCTCAGAGGAAACGCTGGGCTTGAAGTTTCACCTGCTCCTGCTGTCTTCATGCAATGAGTTATCCCCGGGGAATGGTGCTGGGTCAGGGTGAGAGCAGGGCGCGCTGCGCTTCCCAAAACACGGTGGTTTCACCGGGAGGCAAGAGTTATTAGTCCTTTTTGGGGTGGAACTACAGTTTGAGTCACGTATTTATTGTGAGTGAAATCTAATTTTCATGAGTCACGATGATTTTTTAATTTAAAGTAGCTCTGAAAGTCATTGTTATTAAAGGATAATACCTGATCAGAAAGGGGTCGAGTTATCAGTTGTGAATGATTATCTGACAAATAACAATAGCTTTTTCTAATGTTCAGAGGTTTTCTGCAAGCTGACCTCACTCTGTGGAAACTAGGGTTTTTTTTCTGGTTTGTTTGGTTGGTTTTTGTTAAATATCTGCAGAATATATGCACCATCCAGTTTTGTGGCTTCTTTTCTAGCCTGCTCAGCCTCTGTGATAGGTGGCTGGTTGACTACGTTCAGCTGATTTTTTAGGTGTTTTTTTTCTCCCAGGAAAAAAAAGGTGGCAAGTGCTTTTGGAAAAGGTCTGCTGGTTTTCACTTTGAAGTGGCTAGCTCAGGTCAAGCCTTTCTCTCCTCCCCAGAGGTTACCTTATCATGGAAACATGGATTACGACATGTTGTCTCCTAGGCTTACATATTGAGGAGCTACTACTAAATTTTTCTGTGAGGAGCAGCCAAAGCCTATGGCTTGTGCAGTGGCTTCTTTTCCTGGCTTGGACAAATGAGAGCTAATTAACAGGAGAGAAATAAGTGTGAAGTAGCAAATAATGATTAGTTTTGTTTATGTATAAATACTGATAGTCATAAGAGAATGCAAATGCTTGTGTGGGAAACAACTGTGCCCCACGGGCTGTTTTGGACAAAAGGGAGTGAGTGCGAATGTTCACGAAACAGCAAGTAAGAGGGGATATAAACAGGGTCAAGGAGCACATATGTTCGGGAACCCAGTGAATGTTCTCAAACATGGTTTCTGTCATGGCTAGCAGCAGATTGCACGTGCAGCAGAGGACACATCGCCCTGCAGTTCTGTGCCCAAAGAGCACTTGCTCTTTGCAACTGCAATGAATATTGCAATAGCAGCTTCACTGCTTTTAGCAGTTGTGGCATTCTTCCCTTTATCACCCCGGGAAGATTATGCATGATGATGACCGATTCACTTCTCGTTAAGTGGGTCGACATTTAACTGTAATTAATGAGTTAAAATCAGATTAACAAAAGGGCAGCCCTCAAGAAACTGGAGCTAATAATTGTAAGGCATACGGGAGTCAGGGAGGACTTGACCCATAATTTTTACCGTTTGTGGTTTGTTTTGGTTTTAAAGCAGTTCACTCACGCCCAGGACAGACAAGCAGAGACACCTCTGCATTTAAACCCTCTCTCACCTGCCGGACGCGAGTTTCCCTGGCAGCGCTGCTGGTAAGGCGCCTGTGCGGCGCCCGGCCGCTGCCTGCCGCCAGCGGCACAGTCACCCGCCCGGAGCTGATCTCTCCTGCTAATGTCGTTACAGGCCAAGTGGTGAAGGCAAGGAGACATGGCGGAGGATAGGAAAGACGAAGCCAAGGCACCGCACTGGACTTCAGGCCAGCTAACAGAGGCTTCTTCGCACCCACATTCGCCTGAAATTAAGGAACAGGGTGGCGCGGGTGCCGGGCTGGTCAGAAGTGCCAATGGATTTCCCTACCGAGAGGACGAGGAGCCGGGGCTGGGCGGCCACGAGCAGCCGGGGACGTACGCTCAGACCAAAGAGAATGGGATCAACGGAGAGCTGTCGGCGGGGGACAGAGAGACCGCAGGTAATGCACCTCGATGCCCCGCCACGAAACACGGGGCTCTGCAGACCACTGGATGATGTTTCTCCAAGAGGAAATGTTAGCTGGAGCCAAGCGTGCCCCGGGGCACGGGGGAGCTGACATGAGGGAGTGTGTGCCTTGGAAGGGCACTAGCTCTTCACTGCAAGGGCTGCATCTTCGTCTGGGTTTGCACAGCTTGCGTCCTTACCCAGGATCCCGGGCAGTGCTCTGAGAAGACTTCAGGAAAGGCATGACGGTGCCTTAGTGCGTCTTGGTAGTTGGGACAGGGTCACCTCTCTGGGGACGAGAGAACAGGCTGGTGTAGAGCAGCCGCTCAGCTCCTCTGGGCTGGAAGGGAGTAGGAAACGGCTCGGCTGTTGTGCACGGATAGCTCGTGGTGCTCTTGCATGCATTTGTGTGTGCATGAAGGATGGGTTCTCCTGTTACTGCTCACAAGTAACGCCACCTTCTTGAAACCACCAACTATTTGCAGAATAACGTGTTGCTCAATCTGAGTGGGAATACCACAATTCAGCGTCAGCGTTTATTCACCCTTGCCCAGGCATATTTCACTGGATGCTCACTGGGGCTTTGTCTATTTGTAAACTATGTTAGGATTTTAACATTCAGCTTGTTATTTGGGAAAAAAAAAAGTGTGACTGTGTCAAAATGAAATATGCAAAGCAAGTTTCCTGTTTTAGAAATAAATGCTAATTCTCTGTGTGCAGAGTTCCCACTTTAAACCCCAAATGCACAGTGCAAGAGAAATTTCTCTTGTACAGACACAACTGCCCTTGATGCATCCATCCATGCTAAAGAGATCTTTCTAGCACAGTTTGTTGGCTGTTGACAGCATTTGGAGATGCCATCCATAATTTCTCAGGAGAATTTTAAGGCTCTTGGACCCTACAGTCATTTCATAAGTGTTGTGCTAGAAATGGATCTCTGCTAAAAGTAAATGGGTTTAGATTTTAAGAGTCTCTTCTTGTGGATAGCCAAAACTTGAAAGGCAAAGGTAAAAGAAATCCTGTGTAAGCATTCAGGTGAACACACTGTTGATGATTGTTTGCGGGGATGATAATAAGGTCTTGTCGCTTTGCTGTAACCCAACTTAGTGCTGTCCTTAGCCAGCAAATAAGCAGGAGCAGATGCACAGGAATCACAGAGGTAAGATGCTGCAGTTCTTAGGGTTGGCGTGGGCCGTGGGAAGGCTGAGCGCATTTCTCTTCTTTGCCACAGATTTTTCACACAATCTTGGGCAAGTCCCACCCATACACATGGAGAAGTGGGAATAACTTTAGAGGACGAAGAGGAATTTCCTCTCCTTAGAAAGGGAGGAGAGAAATGCTCTTCTCAGGCTTTCTCTAGCTCAGGTTCTGAGCAGTTGTCAATGTCTGAGAGAGACCTGAACGTTTAATTGAGGAGTTTGCAGCTAATGGGCGAGAGGAGGTGGAACCCACTGCTGCTCATCAGCAGGCATTGTAGTAGTGTATTTTCACGTTGCTTTTTGAGGCAAGGGCTTAAACAGCAGAACAAGTGAAAATGAGGCAGTATAGTCTAGAGGAGGCGGTGGGACTGGGGACATACACTTGCCAAGGGAAGAAGACTGCTCTTGATCCGCGTGAAGTTTGCTTCAATCACCACTTTGTGGCCTCATTGCCTCCTCCCCTGCTTTTTTCTCACTGTCTGCTTAGGTTGCAAGATCTCTGGTGTGGGGACTTACTGTTGATACATACAGGTTTTGTTTGGGAGTCTTAATATAGCTTATCTTGTGGCATCTTTGTCCTTGAACACCAGAAAAGTCCCCAAAACTGCTTGCCTTCATGCATGAATTCCTAGCTCTCTGGAAACTTGTGCGCTGCACACTCAAACACTGGCTAAGCTCATATTTAATTAATGCAACATAAACCATCTTAGGATACTTAAGATACATTTTTAATCATTTTTCTCTTTTTGAAGGAGAAACCTGTTGGCAACTTACTGTGGCGATAGAAAGGGACCGGGGCGTGTGTTGCCACTTTACACTAGTATTTACTAGCTGGATGTGCTTAATGCATGGTGAAGCTGGAAGTTTAGAGGTGGATTTTTGGTGTTTGGTTCAGCATTTGATCTTGAAATCAGGATTGCCATTCGCCACCAAATTCAGTCATCTTTGCTGTGTTTGTCTGCTTGTAAATTTTAACTGCAGTGGGGTGTTGTGTCAGGTAGGGTTTTTAAATGCCATTCTGGTACACATAATTACCAATAATGTGAATCGTTTAATCATTTGTAGTAGCTTACTGACTCCAAACAGCTGAGGAGAAAAGGCACAGGAAGCCTGAAGGTCGACTGAGATAATTAAGCCAAACTGTGGGTTTGAGTAGATTTACAGGGATTTTATTTTCCCTGGTGCATGTCCAGCACCATAATCTAGGACAATCTCTGACTTCTCAGCCTTCGTGTCGAAGTCTGTAAATCCCCAGCAACTGCAGCAACCAGCTCATCCGCAGCGGAGCGCTAGCGTAGACAGGGCATTTCCCAGGCAGGCACCGTCGCCCCATCCCTGCTGATGAGGGCTCAGTTACGTTTTGAGGCGTTTCTCCTAAGGGAGCTCTCCAGCGCCCGACTGACCGTTACGTTTTGAGGCGTTTCGCCTAAGGGAGCTCTCCAGCGCCCGACTGACCCAGGAGCTGGGATTTACGAAACGGCCCCCTCCTAGAAGAGGTATTCTGCAGCAGTGCAGTAGTCCCTGCGGGGCACAGCAAAGCAGCAGGGCACCCATTTGCAGGGCTCGTGCTGTAAAATCTGAGGGCTGTGTGTTAAGGGGAAGATTAGAGTCAGGCCACCAGGACAAAGGCACCTTATGCCAACACTGATGCAGAGGTGAGGGGTGGTAGTGGGGGAGGAAATAACAGCTCTTGCCAAAACACATCCAGTCCATCACTGCAAGTGACATTTTTAGGTTTGCACAGTTAAAATTTGCCTTCCTGTATATATGTATATGTGTGCGTGTGTGCGTGTTTCTCTCTCTTGGCATCTGTCTAAGAGTTATTGAGTCTGACCTCAATTTTGGAGTCCTCTGAATCTGGCTGTTGTGTTGCCTTTGATTGATCTGTCTCGGTATCACGCTGGTAATGGCTGCATTATGGAGACACATCAATGCCCTCCTTTCAAAAGGACCGATGGGAACGTGGGATAGTTGGGACAGGGCAGCCTCAGGGCCTGATCCGGCATCCATGGAAGTCAGAGGCAAATAGGTGTGAGGGAATAGGCCGGGTTTTTTGGCATAGCCGTTACGGATGTGTGATGTAAGTAAGGGCAGTAAAGCAGCTATTCCTTTCTGTATGTATTGGCGTACCAAAGACCAGCTCAGCCCCGCTCCCTCCTCAGCCCCATGCCCCTGCCAGCCACAAGTGCCACGCTGCTCCCAGGGAGCTCCTGAAGACACCTTGCCTTCGGGGCGGTCTGCAGCACCCCGCAGCCCGAGGTCCGCCGAGTTTCAGTGGGCTCTCCCTGATCCATGCCTGTCCATGTCCTTTCTCACCTGCGCACACACACAGCATCTTTGGTGAGGATTTTGGAAGTACGGAGAGGGAAGGATGACATCCCTAGCTCTTGTCAAGCCAAACATTTTCACGTCACATGAGATGCGTGCCGCAAAGGAGGCGTGATAGCGTGATCTTCAGAAACTCACGCTGAAGTGGGCTGACATGGAAAGCTTTGGATTGGACCCCGTGGTAGAGCCAGGATGTGTTTGACACACAACGAAGTACAAGAGTGGCAGCCTTTGCCTACTGAAAAGCCGTGGTCAGCTAACTGGGGGGAGGCGCTGAGGAGCAGTACAGATGCGCTGCAGCGTTCCCAGGGAACCAGCAATTCAACACAATCCATTGTACTTGACTTGCAAGGAAAGTCAAGCTGCAAAGGTTTGGGTTTTTACACTTAAAATGCATTTATTTTTCTTTTCGGTAATATAATGACTAACCTGTCAAATTTATATAATTAGGGGTAAAAGTAGTTAGATGCATTGTGACGCATCTTCTACAATATGTCTTTATGTACAGTGACTCAGCTGATGGAGTGCTTTCTTCATTATATGCCAAATTCAGGTTTATCATCGGAGGGGGTTTGGATTACCCACACAGATATTTGATGAATTATTTTTTTGACAGATGAGGGGAAAGCATTTCCCGAAATCCTATTAGCAGAGCCTCAGGACAGTGGCTGTGTCCTGGTGTCAGTCAGTGTTAAGGACAGTCACGCGTCCTGCCAGAGTGGCAAACAGAGCCCTTCGTTAATTGGCAGGGTCCCCAACCCGTGTGGGATGCAAAGAGGCTGCCAGAAGATTGTAGCAGGCTTGCTGACACAGCACAGCGGGCCGACCGCAGGTTGAGCGCTCCCGCCTTGTTTTCCAGAGCCCTCGAGTCACGGGAAGGGTGGGTGAGAGGCAGCCCATGACAGAGAAGCGAGAGAGGCCGGGGTTTGTGGCGGCTGGGGGGACCCACAGGCTGGTATGTGTTAGTCTGTGCGTGGAAGAGGAAGAGGGGGAGCCCTAGACCCGTGAAGAGGAAGGAAGACGTGGCAGCGTTGGGCTGAGGGGTGAGCGAGGGGCTGAGGAAGGGCGGGGGGCAGACCCAGCAGCGGGAGAAGGGCCGAGAGCTGGTGGGATGAAAGCTGAGAGGGAGAAAGCAGGGGCGGGAAGTGGCAGGGAAAGAAGGAAAAATTGAAGATAAGGTAAGGGCAATAGAAGGAGGTTCAGTTTTATCTGTTCATCCAGAGCCAGCACAGCTTTTGCATGATGGCAGATGCTACCCCAGAGAGGAAAAAAAATACCACGGTCTGCAGGGAACAACCGAGGAGAAAAGTGGCAATGAGAAATTCATGTTACAGCCCTGAATGTTATTTATCCTAATTCAGCCATTTGTTTTAGGCTTTGTTCAGCCAGACTAAATGGGCATCTGCAACAAATCTATTCCTGTGACCAGCTACTCTTTAAATAAGCGTATTTAAATAAGCTGCAGGGAATGTCAGCCTGAAAGACTTGCCCGGTCACGGCCAGTAAATACTTGCGCAGAGATGGGGAGTCCCTTTAGGTTGGCTATGCAAAAAAGTCGTGGCGAAGATAGGGATAGTGCTGTTTTCAGCCACCTGGCAGCGTGTCAAGGAAACAGTCTGTATCCCATCGTCTTTCCTAGCCTTGCCTTGTAGTAGCCACTCTCCAGGTAAAGAGGATCTTGTTCACGGCCCTCATCACCACCGTGCTGTTAGAAAATCACCATGACACTTAGTTCTGCCGGCTCAGGGCGCTCAGCCCGCGAGGGCCAGGACTGGAGCCGCGATGGCGGGTTGTGCAGGGGCAGGATCGCAGCTCTGTGCAAGGGGTCACGACAGCCCCTCCGGGCTGAAACTGCACCGAGTTGTTGCTTGGTCCCTGATGTGTTAATGGTTTTTCCCCCTCTAGAGGCTTCTCATTTAATCTTCTTTTCCTTTTTGTGTCTTCCTCTTTCTCTCTTGCCATACAAGTGATAATACTCAGATGGCACTGCCAATAAACATACAAACAGGCCTTCTTTGTACAGAGGCCTTTTTAGTCTTTCCTTCCAACAGGACTGCTTTGTCAGAGCTTTCCTTGTCGTTTGGCTGTTTGTGCTGGCCATCCTGCTGCTGCCCGAGCCCTCCTGGAGTTACCAGAGCCCCCACAAGCTCCCTGAGCGCCGGTTCCCCAAAGGTGCCTCTCAGCACCTCTTTGTGTCAGATGTGCATTTTCAGCAAGCAGCATGTCTCGAGCAACAGAATGCACAGAAGGATGCAAAATCAATGACATTCAAAGAGGAATGCGATTGCTGTGTTTGTCCCGTCTCAGTTGTTTATTTTACAAAGCTGGAAGAATGTATCTTACCATGTCATGGATGGCTCCCATGGGAAAGAAGCTGTTAATTAGGCATTTTGATCTCCCTCCTTTTGCCCAGGAACTGTGACAGTAATTACTGTGCACCATCATCTTTGCCAATTTAGACGCAGACCTCTGAAACTTTTCTTCTTTGTGTTAGGAGTAATACAAGTGTCATTTTCTGGGATGCGTTACTGGAATATTTTAGATGTGTTCAAATTATGTTGCTGAAGAGAGCATAGACGGAGGCAGCAGAACGTCTTTGGGGCACCTTTTACCATTCTCTGTTAAGCTTGCTGTAGGGGTCTTCTCAGCTGTTCCTCTGCAGAGGACCAGGAGTGAGGCCAGAGAAACTCCGTCTTTTCCCACGCGTCTCCCACCCCCAGCTGTCTTCTCCCTGACTCTGAATATTCACTAACTGCTGCAGAGACCAGTCTCTGCAGGTTTTTCTGTGGCTGGCACTATCGGTCACTAAATCCAGTGAGACATGGCATTTTGTCCAACCCTAACCTCTCTGAGGGGCTGGCTCTGCCCTCCCACCTCCTCTTGGGACTTCAGAAATCAGTCAGTCAGTGATTGAAATATATTGGTAGGAGCTGCAGGGTCTGGCACAGTTTTGGGCAGTACAAGCATGCAAAAATTACTGCCTGAAAGGGCGTGGGGTGAGATAACCCAGTGTGCAGGTGCCGTTGACTCCCATGGTTGGGAGTCAGACACCTGGAGAAGTTCAGCCATCAGTCTCTTTTATCCCTAAAGCTCTTCTGAAAATGTCAGCATGTGGTTCAGCTTCACTTTTGAAAACCGTACCTCGGACCAGGTGCAGTAACACCATTAGTCAACTGCTGCATTGTGCCATGTCAGCATTGAACCCGGCCAAGAGAAGGCATCAACCAGCCATTTCCTTTGGGCTCCCTGTTGGTGTTTTGATCGCTTTGGTGTTTTCTTGTTACGGTATGAGCATCGTAAGAGGGAATGGCATAAGCAGCTGTGCTTCCTTAAGGAGTAAGAGCGAAACGCCTGTGAGTGTGTTGGCCTGGCAACCAGCGCTCACTTGGTGCCGTCAGCATTCCCAGAAAACATAATCAATAACAACCTCGGAGATGCAACACGGAGCAACGAGGCCAGGATATGGAGGAAATGTCTTTCACAACGTGTTGTTCCAACCACACTGGTAATTCAGGCTGTATGCCACAAGCGCTGTTTGTCGAAGGTGCCTTTTGAAAATGTCTGCAGCTGTTCTTTGGGGGCTGCTGCAGCCAGGATAGCTATCGCTGCTGCAGGGCGAGTAGCCCATCAAATACAGAACACATCCTAGGAGTTAAATTTTTGCTTTTGTATCCCCTTTTTGTGGACAAAAATTTGCCCTTTGTCTGCTCATCTCTGCCCTTCCTCCCCAACATCTACGTTTGACCGCCTGCTCTGGTGGGGGCTGTAAATCCTGACTTTGCTGTTTCCGTGGGCCCTTGACCCTCCAGCGCTGGCGTTAGCCGGGTGACTGGTGGGGCAGTTGTGTCCAGAGGCCGCGTTCTAAATCGTGGCCCATTGTGCTGGAGTCCGTTTCAGTGTGTTGTGGGAGACACGCTTGTGCATTTATGAATTACGTAGAGAAGGCTTGTAAAAGCCAGGAGAAAAGGCAGACGGGTGTGGAGAGAGCTACCCCAGTCACGCAGGAGGGCTGCGGCACGGCCCTGTGCAGGGCTGCGCGCTGCCGGCTCCTGCCCTCCGGGCTTGGCTCAGCTCTGCCCCTTGCAGAGAGGTGAAGGTGGAGCGCTTCCATGGCTCTTCCCTGTCATGTCCAAAGGGAAACCATCATCATCTCCATCCCCAGCGTGGCAGCATGAAGGAGGTGCAGGAGCACTGGGCAATATTTGGCAGTGGACAGTGGCCTTTGCGATTGCAGCTGGAAGGTGGTATCGCTGGGGACTGTGCCAGCATATAATTTTCCATTCCAGTTTTGATCTGAGGGCAGGAAGGTTTGGAGGAAGGTTCATTACCAAACAACAGAGCCTTGTTTTGCAGGCACAGAGCTGCTTTTGTTTCAGGCAGAGCTGAAATGGCATCTTCTTCTCCAAAGTCATCTTGAAAGAGAAGCAGCAGGTTCTTAGCTGAGAGCCCGGGACGTGCTGGTGGGCATCGCCCGCCTCGTTTCCTGGCCCCTCGCCCTGCGCGCAGGCAATTATCGGCTCTCTGGGTCTCACACGCTGTGGAGCAGAAGAGCCCGGAGCTGCGGCCATTAACCCGCTCGCCCCCACGCTTCGCAAATCCCTTCCTCCCCTTTCCCCATTGCGGACGGTCATGTGTGTGGCTTGGTGCGCTTTCCAGCCCTGGCTAACCACAGGTTCGCCCAGTGCCAGGCACAGCTCCCCGCCGTCCCCAGGTGCTTCTGACGGAGGCAGGTCCTCCCGGCGCGCGGGCTGGACGCCTGCCCTTCCGCATGCAGCTGGGCGCGGGTTTAACCTTGGGCAGAGAGGAGGTAGGTACCGTCGGATCGCTTACAAAAATGAGAGTCGCACAGTCTGCCGCTCCTGCAAGGAGTGCCAGGCGTTGCTGATCTCTTTTTTCCGCGTTGCCATGCCAACACGTCCCTGCGCGGAGTGAGATCTCTTTTTAAGCTCCGGCGAGAGAAAGTATGTAGCCTGGGAGCTTATTTAGCATTCAGGAGTGCACAGCCTCTCTGTAAGTGGCTCCGAGCCACAGCCAGGCTGTCTGACAAAGGAAAGGAGGATTTAATTTTTTTTCCTTTTCCTCTAGCGTTTGCTTCTCAAGGTTAAGGGAGACAGGGTAGATGGGGAGAGAGACTGGGAGTGCTGTGTGATGGGGACCTCACTCTGCTGTCCTCACAGAGGCATTTCACGTGGAAATGAAAAGGAAGTACTACTTTGGGGCATATTTACAGTGCAAAATACATGTGTGAGAGATACATCTATGCAAATTTCTTGGTTCGACTAACCCTGATGAGCTATTATTCTGTATTAAAATTGGAAAGCAAAGGCACTCTGGGTTTTAATTTGAGGGAGGAACTCAAAGGAAAGATTAGAAAGAAGCCAGGGACAAACCCCCTGTCTTTGTCTTCCCTTCTGTTTTAGTCTGTGAGGTTACAGTATAGAGAAAGCATCTCTTCTCATGCTATATTCATATTCCGAGTAAGGACAGCAAAACCTGGCGTGTACTGGTGTTTTGGTTTGGGTTTTTCCATTTTGTGGAGTCGCTACTGGTAGATTAACTGCTCACTTTAAATTAAATCCTTATAATAATCATTAATACAGGTTTGCTTGCCTTTGCCAGCCGAAGGGATGGAAATCGGTATAAAGCGGCTGGCATTAGCTGGCAGATGAGCACTGATGATCCAGTGCGTGTCCACAGCAGATGTGAAAATGTTGATGTGGAAATTCAAAGGCAAGACTCAAAGCGAGAGGGCTATGTGCTGGTTTTGACTCTGTCATTTGTTCCTTGGGAGATGCTGAGCAAAACATTTACGTTTTCCTGTGCTGTTTCACAGACTGACTGCAGAGTGGAGTCAGTGGTGCTTGGAAAACCCATTCTGAGGTGATGGTTTAGAAATGCAGTCTTGGTTGGTTTTGGGGCTTTTGTTATTACTGAGGCATTCCTCATGACATTGAAAAAGTGCAGGAAACTCAAGGCACCCCAGCTGTGTACATTAGATCACGTGAGTGAGCCCTTCTCCTGGAAAATACCGGTCAGAACTTCAATACTTTAATTTTAGTTGTATGCAGTAAATGGAAAATAACTGTGAGATACCATTATCTCCAAGGCAGGAAAACCTGTTAGCTGCTTCCCAGAGAGTCATTTTCGCTCAGGGCTGAGTAGATGGAATACTTCATGGAAATCAGTTCCACTTGGAGGCACTATGTACTTCGGGAGGGGAAAATAAACCCCAGGTATTTCACTTTTTTGTTCCTATTTCTTTCCTTGAGACTAATTCATAGTGATACATGATCAGTTTGGTACAGCTCCCAGCAACCCACATAGCCTATGGCGGTTATGATAGAACTGATTTGCAGTCTGGTCCTCCGTCCATGCAGCCCGTGCATCTGGCGAGACAGATACGTTAATAAAGAAGAGCAGAAGTATCAGCTGCCGGTGCGGTGTAGAGGTGGCAGTCTTGCTGACGTACCCAGACTGTTTTCATCCATAGCCTTGCACCACATATGAGAGAAGAAGAGGCTTCAGCTGTGACTATTGCTTTTTATTCAGAGTATGTGCCAAACCCAGGGTAACGCAGCCTGCACAGGTTGTTGGTGAGCTGTAAAGGGAACTAATCCTTAGCTGTTCCTGATCAGGAGTTGCTTTCTCTTTCCTTTCACTGTCATCCTTTCTCTCTATCTAAGAATATATTGTCCTCCTAAACAATTGCTCTGTCAGCTCTTCCTTCTTTTCCTCTTTTCTCCCTTATGTTGCCTCTGGCTTTTTTTTTCTTTCTTTCTTGTTCTCTCTATGTACTCCCGGCTTTGTCCCAGCCATCCAGTGTAGCTCCTCTGTGACCTTGAATTTCCACAGCCGCTTCTCATTTTCTGTACACTTGAGAGCCTTTGGATGCAGACCTCCCCCAGCGGCTGCAGACCCAAGCCCTGGTCTCAGCTCTCCCCGCAGCACCCAGGTGGTCCCCATCACCGTGGCTGCAGAAGCTTGCAGGTGGTTAAGTGCCCAGAGAAGACAGGTCTGGCAGAGAAACTGCAAGAGGTAGTTCAGAAGGTGTACCGAGGGCTTTTACGTGCACCTCTCGCACCTTCCTTCTGCGAGAGTAGGCGCGCAGTTCCCTTCCTAATCACTTGGCACACTTAGAGGTGTGGGCCAGTAGTCTCCAAGGGTGGGCAGGCAGCGGACGGGAGCAGGCCGCCTGAGCGGTCAGGGATGGGTCCCGGTCAGAGGCGGTGACCCGGCGGAGACGAGGCTCCCTCCCGCTGGGGCAGTGCCGGGGCAGAGGGGGAGAGGTGGCAGAACCGCTGAGCGGGGCTGAGAACTGCTCTGAAAACCCACCCACGTCACCACCTCTGCGGGACTTGGTTAATTTGTGTGTGACACGCGACCTGTTCCGCTCCGCCTGTCTGGGGGAGCACTCACTCGCTCATTTTTAAGTACGCAACACGGTTCCTCGCAGTCGGCAGGAGAAGGACATCTGGCTTGGTGGAGGCGCGGGGCGAGGCTGGGGAGCAGCGCTGGGGAGAGATGGGCCGTGCGGCTGTCGCTGCGTCGCAGAGCTAGCCGGATAAGCAGGGCTGGGCTGGCAGCGTGTGAGCCCTAGGGTGACAGGGCACCCTAGGGTGTTGCTGCGTTTTATGCGTCACCTCATCCCCTGACGGAATGAACCAAAATTCTGTTGCATTGACAGAATGATTTTCAGTCCTTCAGACCAGGCACGACTGGAAATCCCACACAACGTGTGCACGGGTCAATGTTAATTTTAAACTTGAATTCAGCAGAGTTCGTGTAGCATACTTGGAATTCTTTTGTAAAAAGATCACAGGAAACACTGTAAAAAGTGTTTAAAATCAGCCCAAAAGGAGCTAAAAATGAACTTTAAGAGACATGTCATCTCCTGCTGTAGGTGGCTGAAGCTCTGTTGACTTTTATGGGCTGTTCTCCCATTTATATTAAAAGAGAATTAGTTCTTAAAAGTCTGTTTATTTAAAATCTTGACATGTACTGAAGTTCAAAACAAATACTGATTTAAAAGCGAGTTACCTGTTACGTGTATTTACTGACACTCAAAAGGATTAAGTATCCAGTTCTTTGCTTTGAAGCCAAAGTGGTTTCTTCTGCGTGAGTCCTAAGGAGTCCGTGTTTTAAAGAAAGATAGATATAGCTGCTTTGTCGTGCAAGTAATGTTTTTAGCTGATACCAAGTCCTAGGAAAGGCAGTGGACCTCACTGCATTGCCCTGGCTGAGGGTCTGGGGTTGTCTGCTTCAGTATTGCATGTTAGCTGTAAATTGTGTTGCCAATGCATCACACAAAACAGAACCGATTAGCTTTTCCCACCTCTGACTTGGCTGGGAAATGCTGACAGCAGTAAATATTTTGTTCCAGGCGGTAGACTTAAGATACGACTCGGGGATGCACAGGGAGGAAGCATTTGCAGTAATGAGGGCTCGTTTTTAAAGCATTGCTTTATTGTACCGACATTTGTATGACTCCTTTTTAACAGACTTCCATATTTCAGGGCGGGGGGGTGCGGGGACTGATCCCCTGGTGTTTTGTTTTACAGCTGCTAGGCAGCGTGGCAGAGGCCCCCGCCTGGTGCTGGTGCTCCGGGGCGTGCTGGGGAGCCGGAGGAGAGGGCTCACGGGAGCTCTCTGAATTGCCCCTGCCGCCAAGCACGAGTCGCTTTGGATTTTGCCACTTGCCTTGAGATTTGGACTGTCTGTCCAACTCTCACGCTGAAGAAGGTAATGAGGAGAATGCAGCGGAGATGAAGTACAGGCAGAACGTGTGGAAGCAGTCTGAGGACAGGCAGCCCGAGCCCCGGGCCGCTGCTCCCCCGAACGCTGCAGAGCAGCCGGGGGTGGACGGGAAAGCCACCCTCCAGCCTCCTGTTTGTTCCAGAGCACAACCGCTCCGACGCAGCTCAGCTGCAGCCGGGACACCAGTTTTGCAGCAGATTTACTCAGCTATAAAGCAGATATGTGAAGGGGCTGGATAGCAGTGATTCAGATTTACAGTCT
This sequence comes from Fulmarus glacialis, assembly GCF_000690835.1. NCBI lineage: Eukaryota > Metazoa > Chordata > Aves > Procellariiformes > Procellariidae > Fulmarus > Fulmarus glacialis. Next base: position 58,117 of record NW_009235086.1, read on the forward strand.
TGAGTTTAAGGAGAAGGTAGGAGGGGCTGTTGAATACCTGAAGTACCCCAAAACATGGGACCGTAAGCCATTTGCTGTGGGGCTCAGCAGGGTGTGAAGCTGCTGTGTCAGATATCCAGCTGTAGCTCCCCTGTACAAGCTTTTCTCACATAGTCACTGCAATACCTCTTTCCCCAAAGGCAGTCTGAATGTTCATACCTTTGGGGTTCAATGCATTAAACAATCAAAGCTCGCCCTTTCCCAAAACACAAGCCTTTTCTAACCTGTTCAGTTGGTTAGCTCATAAATCCTGGTGATTAAATTAATCTGTCGCTATCCTCATTGATGCTACAGTAGCTTAAAGTCAACGAGTTTATTAGGGAAATGATACTTCTCAGTTGTGTTGTGGTTTCATTTAATTTAAAAGCTGATGTTCCCATTATTTGCCTTCATATCTCCTGCCAATTACTGTTGATATTGCCAACATCCAGATCAAGGACCTACTTACAGCAAAATATTTACACTCACGAAAGCCATTTGAGAGCAAATATTTGAATTCTGTAAAGCTATGTTACTGCTTTTTTTCTTCAGTCGCAAGCACTAATCTGTTGGCATTATTTGGGTTTTGTATAACTTATTCATACTGCTTTGACTGCTGCTGTGCATTTCTCTTTTAACCCGAGTGCAAAAGGCAGCCCTTAGAGTTGTCACGATCCCAGTGATAAAGTCCAAGGCGTGTCTTTGGTTTTTCCATCAGAAATGTCACTGGGTGAAGCCCAGGTCTTTTTTCCCCAGCGTTTCAGCAGTCTTGACTGAAACGAGAGTCGTCCACCAGCTTCCCGGAGAGCTGAGCGTGAATTCAGGACCTGTCCTTAGGGGACTGGCTAATGCCTCTAAACAAATCGAATCGCTATTTGGTTTGTAGTCCTGCTGCACTCGAATTGCGGTACCCGGCGGGGGGAAATCCATAGGTCCTCTTTGCTTTTCAAATCGTCAAAGATAGCAAATAACCACTTTGTGTCTCTCCTTTCTGCAGAAATATATTTGGGGTATTTTGCCTCACTAAGCAGCGCAGGTTGCTCTGTGCTTTTCTTGTTGACTCGATTCCACTGTGCCAACAATTAGTGCTGGTTACCTTGGAAACTGCTCTGCACCCCACGGGGGATTTTGACAGGCACATTTTGGCTGAAATTGCTTTGTTTTCCCAATTCTGCGAGCACACATGTAGCTAATCCTTTTGCTGTGCTCTGCCTGTGTTCCTTCCCTAAAATGTAGCAAAATTAATGAAACATATTATTTTATCCTTTCCATCTGTTTGCATCTTTCTTTACCCCTGTTTTAGCCTCAGTGCTCCAGGAGCGTTAATTACCCTTTGCTTTAACCGAGCTCACTGTTAATTTTCTTGGTAGGTGTCTGAGGGGTGACATTGTGAATGCATGTGAAGTTTTGACACAATTTTCAGTCTCCTCCTCTCCATCCCTCCTTCCTATCATCCCTTTCCTTCGGTTTTCTGCTGGAGCATTTGTGTGCCGTGCGGTTCCAGCACATTAAACTTTGTTTATGCCTTAAACAAGTTCTGCTTTACAGAGAGCAGATGGCATCTTCCGTGGCTACGGCAAACTCAGGATCCGCTGCCACCGTAGTGGTATCAGACGGGGCTGTTGCTAGAAAGAGCCGGGAGTGATGCTGCTCCAGCCTGGGAAGAGTGTCCCAGTAAAATTGTGGGGATGTGAAGTGCTTTTTTTTGTAGGAGGAGCTGTCCCTGTTGCTGTGAAATGGGTGCTCAGGTGGGAAGAAGTGGTAGATAGGTGGGCTGGGCGAACTGGCTGAATGGCAGTAACAGAACACAGGCGACTACAGTCGGGGAAGGAGGAGAAGAGCTGGGGGGACAAACTCTGGTCTGACGGGCAGCTCTGGCTTGAGAAGCCACTGACACTGTTATGTGAGGTGATGAGCCGGCTGTTCCCTGGGGAGAGCTGTACCAGCCCCGGTTCCCCCTCCGGCAGGATCCCTGCGGCACGCCGGGGCACGTACCTGCAAGGCAGGAGGATGCCCTGAGCCCTGCCCATAGGAAGTGTCTCCTGTCAAAAACAATCCTCAGAATAATAATACAGCATTGCTCAGAGGGGTAAGAGGGAGAGAGAAGAAGAAAAAAGGTACTGCTGGATGAGGGCTGTCAGAAGCAAATATCTGAGCCCGAGCAGATTCACCTAGGAAGTGGTGTTCACAGCAAACTCAGCTCCTCAGCGGATTGAGCCTGAGGTTATGGTAGGTTGGAAGAGAAAAAGTGCCTGAGTCTGAAGGAAAACCATTAAAAAAGGCACAAAGGAGCAGACACCACACATCGCTGCGGAGATGTGTCACAGATCTAATTTTTGCTCTTGCCATTACAGTTGCCAATTATTTCTAACAGTTTTCTGGAAATATTTGGTGAAAGCTCAGACACCCTTTTTAAAGGCTCTTGCCACCACCCATACATCTGTCACTGGGGCTGGTAAACCTGTCTGTTAAAAAACTTAATGGACTGGAAAGGCTTCCTGGGAAATGAAAATAATGTAGGTAATGGATTCAGGTGCCAGTGGAGACATCTGCAGTCCATTGACAACCGCAGCAGCATCAATAAGAAATGAAGGAGGGCTTTGAAATGACCTCTTGGCCTTGTACTGATCTGATCCCAGATCTCTGGCTCTGCTGTAGTCATGCTTTGGCATGTAGCCTCGCTTAACGGCCCCTGGTTGTGTCTCTGCCAGTGAAGGGGGACTCTCTCAGGTGTCTGGGTGACACCTACTGCAGTTCACACATCGGTGCCAGAGCAAGCTGCGGTGGGGACTGGGCAGCTGGTGTGCCCTTGGGTGTGCTTAGGAGGAGGGCAGCAGCTTTTGGAGGCACCAGGCCTTCTAAACCCAGCAAGGAGGAAAGGCTGCGGCTCCCCACACCATCAGCAGCTGGGTCAGCATCCCCCATGCATCCCAGTGCCCTGGAAGGGTTTGTGTCCCTGAGTTATCTGTGGGGCAGGGGGGTTCCAGATGTCCTGATTCGGTATGCTGGGGGCTGGGGTTTGTAGAAGAATTGGGCAGACTTCCAAAACCAGGAGCAGAGAGTGCTTACTCTTTTGAGTTTTAACTTTGGTTTAAATTAGCGTAGTGCCCAAGACAGGTGCCTGCCCTCTCAGCAGGGCAGGGTCCTCTGTTCCTGCCGGAGAGCAGCTGTGGCACCAGTAGCAACTGGGCAGACTTGACCTGACGGCCCCGTCGGAGCTTGGTCTGAAGTGACAACCCTCAGGGAGCGGCAGAGTCACCGTCCCTGTGTGATAGCTGCTGGCCTCTCGGCTCAGCCTGCTCGTTGTCAGGGGGCTTTTGAAAGCTCCTGCTGAGGATCTTTCACAATGTCTCTTCTCCATTATGGACATCACATTCGAGGACCACCTGTACTTTTGGGTACCACATGCCCTGAAATCAAACTGGGAGACTCAGTCTGTGCCCTGTACCAGGAGCAGCTGACATCTGGGTAAAAAGGAGCAGCATTTTACTCTCTGCAAAACGCAAAGGAAAGCCATGTTGCCGTTCATCGTTGTGCTGGAGTCTTACGTGAAGCCAAAGGTCCTTGTTGCCTTTAAGAAACATGTATTTGGTGTTACTTGTCATTTGTTAGTGCCATTTTTGTGCCACAAAGTAGAGTCAGAGAATGTCTACCTGCTTAAAGAGAGCGAAAATAAATCTCTGCAAGCAAAGCTATCTCTAATGAATCCAGAGCTTCTAGGCTGTGAAGAATTTGCCTGGCATCCAGGCTGGCTAACTCTCTTTTTCTTTTTTTGTTCTTTATCATTAGGCTTCCTTGAACTTTAACTGAACCATAAGGAAACCATGAAGAGTCTCAATAGCTGCCCTGTGAGGATTTGACTTACCCATTGGATCTGCTATTTATAGTGTCCATTAGTACAAAAATGTCTGTCCTTTTGCAGCAGTCATGTATAGCAAAAGCACTGCTCTTTTGGCGAACTGCCTGTGCCTACTGTGTCACCCAAAATATCCATCAACAGAGTGTTCAGAAATGAGCCTTTCTTGATTAAAAAAAGCCATCCAAACAAAAAAAAAAACCACCAACCCAAAACCCAGAGGCCATTTGTATTTTTATTTACTTATTTTGCATAGCCTGAAATTGAAATTTTCATTTTCCAGGAGGCAACCTTTTACCCCCAGCCACATCACCCCCCAGCAACATAATCTTCGTCCCAAGCAAATTAAATCAGGAAGAGAGCTGAGAGGGTGGGAACTGTCTTCTAGCCTTGGAGAGCCCATTTGCACCCCAGAACCAGGCTGGATGCGAACAAGTATAAATAACAAAGGAGACCATTTTTAATAGGGATTTGTCTTACCTTGCCTGGGAGGAGGCTTGCAGTACCTTGGGTGATGGAGAGCAGGTGACCGACCGAGTGGGTTTCCTTTGGATAAGCTCTAAGGTAATAAATCTCGTATACATTTGCATATTCTATATCTGAAAAATTAATTGGAGCCTTTTCTTAAAATTTTCATGTGAAAATACGCTTAAGGAATTGATTCTCCTAACAGCCTGTCCTAATTGAGTCTTGGTTTGTTCACCTGAGCTAACAGTACAGACTTGATGACGTTACTTTTGTCAATAGTGTTGTGATTAGGAGATTCATGGAAATTTTGACAGAAGGTTCACATGTCACATCCTCCAGGCGTAAAGTGGTGGTGGCAATCGGCGTGGGGTCTTCTGGAGCCGTGGTGCTCTGCGAAGCTCCGTGCCGTTCTCCATGCTCACCAAAGCTGTCGGGGCGATGCTCTTTCCTGTTCTGAAAGAGCAGAATCCGAACAGGGATATACCGAGTACCAAAGGACGCTTTATGGAAGTGCGGTTCGTTTCCTACCCGCATGTCCCACCCACGCAAGGTGCTGCAGCACGCCGGCTGCATGGCGTGGCGTGGGAGAGGGCAGCACGTGTCTGCAGGAGGAGGATGGGCCACGCCGCAGGTTCATTCTCCCAGTTTTCTCCGATGTCGCTTGTGCTTTGCAGTCTGCGTCTGCCTCACAACACAGGGAATTGTCAGGACCTGTAATGATTCCAAGGGACTGTTTGTGTCCAGTCCATTGTTCTGCAGCAGCAGCACATCACAGTCTGGGAGGGTCTGTGAGGTATCTGTTCCATGTTTCTCACAAGAGGAAAGGACCAAGAAGTGCTGAGAAGCACCACCAGCATCCAGCAGGTGTGGAAGGAGAAGAAATTTGAAAAGTCCCAAAAGGAGGTGCAGGCCCCTGAAAGGTAGCTGGGAAGATTGATGGGCTTTAAATCAATATCCCTGTTCTTTGGTCCGTAGGACTAGCCACATGCATGACTTGATTTATGGGGTTATGGTGCTCGATTTGATCTGCTTAACAACAAAGTGGAGCTTCATCTTGTGCTAGGGTCACGTTGTTGAATAGAGGGACGGAGAGCTAGAGCTGCCATTCGCAGTCTCTTGCTAATACGGGCATCTATATCATATGCAGTCCCTTTCATAAATATGTTGAGCTCCATCTCAAAACCAGTTGAGTTGTTTCCTGCTATGGGAAAGACTGCCAGAACTTCACACCCCTGACAGTGGGAAAGCAGCGTCTTCAGATTTCTAGTCTGAATTTATCCTTGGCAAGTTTATACTCATGTATTCTTGGGCTAACAGTTTTTAAAATTAGCTTATTTTTTCATGGCTTGGTAGTTGTTCTGACATATTCATCCATCCACTCAGCCAATAAAACTATTGCAGTCACTGCCCTCCTGCCGACCAGTCAGGAGGGAAGTGAATTGTAAGATATAAATACTAACAATTATGAATGTTCTTTGCCAGTGGGTGGGTTTTTGTAATATCTCATTACATAGTTTGTACAAAAGAGAGATTAACATAGCACTTTAGTTTTAGACAAACGTGACTGTGAAAGTCAAGTAACTCACATCTATGCTTTTTGGGAGAAAAAAATCAGCTTTTCTAAAGGACAAACAAAGAGGAATAACTTTACATTAAAAGTACAAAGGAATTCTGTAAGAGTACTAACTGTGAGGAGAAATCATCATTATTAATCTAATGGACAGCGTCCCTTGTTAGGGTGGTTGCTGTAAAGTTACATGTAGGGCATTGATTTAAATATACTTTTCCTTCCCAGCCGGTCCTCGCCTGAAGGACGCAGTAATGGCTGAGCAGAGAGCTTTTATTTCTGCCCTCGGGATGGTGATTAATGGGGGCTCTGCGAGTGTCTCCTGGCAGGAGCAGCGTGTATTGCCGTCTGCCATTAGAAACCTCTGTCTCCACGCGAGGGGTGGAGTGCACTTGAAATTCTTGCTCTGTTTTCAGGTGTGTGCCCAGCCGTGCAGCTGGTGGGCCCGCAGCTTTTGCCTTCGCTAGGGCTCAGCTCCGAGTCGGGTCCCATCACCCTGCGTGTGAAACAACTCTCAGAAATAGCTGGAGAGTGAAGGGGTTTATTTCCACTGAGTTTGGCTACGAGAGGGAGGAATATGTTGATTAATGAGTAAGGGAGAGTGGGCTAATACACAGATAAGAGAATGAAACCCTGTTTCTTTGAATTCTTTTGTAGATGGTTCTGCTAGACCAACCCCTAAGTCCTTGATTTGCGAAATCAAAGGTGGAGGAAACCTCTCTGGTTACTTCCACATGTGGTTGTGTGCCTGATGACGTTTCACTGCACCTTTGAGTGGGTCTAGAGTCGAGATGAGATACAATTCCTCAGTTTGGAAGTAGGTACTCCCTGAGTAGTCCCACGCCATCCTCCGCTCGCTGAGGGTTCCTCAGCCCCTCTCGGGCATGCCACACGCTCAGATGTCTGTCTGGGAAGTGCCTTTAATGCATACTAACTGTGTGCTGATGAGGAGGAAATATCATCCAAAGCGCATCGGCTCCACGCGAGTCCCTGCGCCGGGCACAGCGAGAGCGAGCGGCCGCGAGCCAAGCCTGTGTCCGAGACCAGGGCCTGAGAGCACATCCCACCAAGCAAATGTTATCCTCTGCCGTCCCTCTGCATGATATTCTGACCTACTGTTTAAATCAAGCTTTGTGTTGCAGACTTAAAAGCGGTGAGGCGGACAAAGTATACATTTTAATCATACAGAAATGTTATTTGGCCCTTCTTTTTCAAGTCCCTCATCAGCACAGATGTCTGTCTGGGAAGTGCCTTTAAT